>NW_017296945.1:66409-85100 GCF_001594075.2 Trachymyrmex cornetzi
CTCCCTCCGACTATCACTTGTTTCGATCAATGGCACACGGCCTGGCTGACCAGCACTTCCGGTTTTATGAAGAAGTAAAAAATTGGATCGATTCGTGGATCTTCAAAAGATGACCAGTTTTTTCGACGCGGGATTCGTACGCTGCCCGAAAGATGGGAAAAAGTGACCAGCGATGGACAATACTTTGAATCATAAATGTATAACCAGTTTTTTACAATAAAGCCTCGAATTTCGGAAAAAACACGGTAGAAGCAAAGTTGTACACCTAATAAGTCCTTTTTCCTTCTCTTTCCGTTCTTATTTGACAAAAAATTCTCAAATATAAAAAATTCTAAAATTCATCAAATTATTATATAATATGTACATAATATCAAAGTAGAAATCAAGATTTAAAGGACAAATAATATCCGTTAAACTTTAAGTGAGATATTTAATGAATATACGCAGATACTCTCGTAATATTTCTGTATTTAATTCTGCATAATTTTTTGTCATTTTTTTTAATACATAAATTGTAGAGTTCGAATAAAAATAGACTTGTATCTAGATATAACAGATTACAATTTGAAGTACAATATGATATTTTAATAGATATCGCACTTCACTCGACATAGTTGCGCAACGGTAGAAGTGGCTTTTCAGAATCGAAGTCCTTATATAAATGTAGATATGCTCCGTATTCATTCTCTCGTAGCAAATAGCTTTTCTTTCTAACTTTCAAAATGCACATCTTTCCTATATACCCACTTCTATTCGCTCTGATATAACGCAAAGGCGAAACAAGACCACGTGTGCTGAATGAAACCAAAATAAATCAGAAATACTATTTACTACTCCTTCACGCTTATCTTTTCACATTTTCAGCAAAATTATATATCAAAATCTTTTAATACGAATTCAAAGCCTATCAATACTTTTATTAAATTAATAAAATAATATTATGAAATGCAATATTTTGAAATGTACGGATATTAAAAAAATGTACAAATAAAAATGCACGCACACAAATTTCAACTTCTTCCAACAAAAGCAAAATCATTTTTCTATCAAATTTTTTACTAACTATCTCTAGTATTTCTTAATGGCATCATTAGTTGATAACAGAAACGAGTCTCGTAGGAGAAAAAGGAGTGTCATTTATATTAATCAACATACTTGAAATATAAAAAGTACTACATGCAATCTTGTGAACTTTAAAATCGTATGTGTAAAAGATAAAATTTTTTTACTCCCAAGTAATTGATTAAAAGATATTCCTTAGAAAATTGCTCAAAATTATATTCAAAATTGTATTTACGAAATTTAAGTCGTGATATACTATAAATTCTTGAGATATTATTACTCGCCTCCAATTTCAAAGAATCGATTTTTGAAATCGTCAATGTTGAGATATCTCGAATTCTTGCAACTACAGTATTTTAAAGAACGTTTATTTCGATAACTTTTGGACGACAGAATTTTTTAAATCCTCAAATGATCAGTTTCTTGTAAAATTGCGCAAAATTGTACTCGAAATTATAATTTTATATGAAATTCAATATATATTGAAATTCCCGAAAGATTAATCTTATCGCTTTGAGTCTCAATTCGATTTTTTTAAATGTATGTCGCAATCTCTCAAATTCGTGTAACTACAGTATTTTAAATCACAGTGATTCGATATTCTACGGAGGAACGGATAATTAATCATTTGTGTGTAATTCATGTTCTAACGAGCGATTATCCGTCAATTCTGAAATCTGACAACCGAAAGTATATTCGCTGACACCAGATATAAAAGCCACGCTTTAGATTACATTTAACTGTGCGAAAAAAAAAGATAATATCATAATATCCGTTGCGAATATTATTACTTTACGATTGAATCATCGACTGTGCACGCAGCTCACATGCGTTTCCCTCCGTTCCTCGCTTGTGTTCGCCTTCGTATTTAGATCGAACTTCACGTGCAATTCTGCAGTATACTTTCATCGCATGGAAGAAAGTGAGAGAGAAACCTGGTCGATGAGAGAAAAGAAAGAAAATGGAATAGTGTGTATTTCGGCTGAGAAGACGGCGCTACTCGAGTTGCTAACTAAAACATCTCGCACACCTAACTTTCCCATTCTTTTCGTTGAAATTGCAAAAGGAATGTCCAATAATATCATGAAAATTACATGAATTCTGGAATTTTTTTAGATTCCTAAAATTTCTTATTCTAAAATTTTTTATAAAATTTTATAAAATTAAAAAATGTTTAAGTTAAATGTTTTTTTTTTAACAATATTAAGGATCTTATTTTTTTTTAAATTATAGAATTATATGAAAAATTTTTTAAATCTTGTATTTCAGAATTAACATACATAAAAATACTATTAAAAAATATAAACTTTCTCAGTATTTTCTGAAAATTTCCAATTTGTATAAAAATTCTGAAAAAAATTTTCACTAAGATTTATACTTTCGACAATTAAAAATATTTTAATTTTAAGAAAAATTATTTTTCCAATCATTAATTAAGCCACCACATTGAATCTGCCATTTTGAATTTCTATCAAATTTAATTCACAAAAATCCTTTATAACAATAAGTCTTTAAAAGATTTATTCATTTTTTAATATTAGCTGAATAACAGTGGAAGAGAAGAATATGGTTCTGAAACAATATCATTTTGAGACAAGGAATACAATGAATTATAACAAATCTTATCCAAAGAAAAGCTGTAAGATTTGAAAAATAGACCCACCCAGCTTCTGAAAGTAAAATTTATACTATTCAATATTTTAAATTATTTTAAACACAACAAAATCATTTTATATTTTAATTAACATATTTTATACACGTATATTTAATTTATTATAAATAACTCTTATATTATACATACAGGGTGTATAAAAAGTCCCGGACCCATTAAATATCTTGAAAAGTAATCATTTTTGAGAAAAATGTTTTATACAAAAGATGTATGGTTGAAAATGATCTATTGACTGACCTTATCAACTTGACCTTGGATGGTGCCATCAAGGTCAAGTCAAGGTCAAATCGATTTTTTTAAACGAAACATCCTATTTTTGATTCTAGAATCTAATAGCTATTAATGGGAGCTTTCCAAAACACTATAATAAAGCCTCTTTTTAATCAGTACTTTTCAAGTTATGAGAGTTGAAAGTTACGGAACCGCCGCGGCATTAGCATTACCTAAGCTAAAATGATCGTATCCATTTTAATGATACGAGGATGGAATGGTCATAGGAGGTCTTACGCAAGCGACAAAACTTTTCAATCAATTTTTTTAGAAATAAAGACAATGGTATATCTAAATCAACTGTCATTCGTTTGAGCATTTGTCATTTCTTTAACCCAGCTCGCCTTGCCTACCAGTTTTTAATTACTTTCTCGGCTAGACCCCACCGTGATCTGGAACTTCGTCAAGTTATATCTCTGAATAGAAAACATATTTTTAACTTATCACATGCAAAATTGATATCTCTAGAATAAGACAAGAACAAATAAACACACAAAGATGAAACAAAAAATATTTTATTCTTAAATTACATCATAAAAAGTTAAAGTCTGAATTGCAATGTGAAAAATCGCATTAGATACGTCATATCCCAGTATGGCGAGCTAGGGTTAAGAGAATGTTACATATTATAGCAAATACTCAAATTGGCATCCCTCCGCAGTCTGACAATGTGCTAAACTATTATAAGAACTTAAGACTGCATTTCTACAGAATTCGCGAGGCATTATTCTAAATTCATTTATTATCCATTAACGTAAATCATTAAGATTTCTAGGTTTAGTATTATAAATTTTTCCCTTTAAATATCCCCACAAAAAATAATCGAGTGGATTTAGATCAGGCGATCGTGCTGGCCATTCAATGTAATTCCTTCTTCCTATTCACCTATTCGGAAAAACTTCATTCAGATATTGGCGTACTTGTAAACCGTAGTGAGGTGGCTCCCCATCTTACTGGAACCAAATGTCATTGAAGTTTTGACGAGCGATGTTTCGGATTGCCGGAACTATTTCATCTTGAAGCATGGCTAAGTAATTGTCAGCGTTTAAATTACCTTCAATAAAGAAAGGCCCAATAATGGCTTCATTTAAAATTCCAGCCCATACGTTGACTTTTTGCTGATTCTGAGTATGTGCCTCGTACATCCAATAAGGATTTTTTTTCATCGCTTCAATATCTGCAATTATATCGATTTACATTCCCGATTAGCTCAAAAGTAGCTTCATCTGTAAAAAATAATGTTGTCTACAAGTAAAAGATTTCTATCGATATTTAACATCATACTTTCACAAAATTCAATGCGACGATCAAAATCATCTTCACATAGTTTCTGTGCCAGATGGATCTTATATGGATGAAATTTCTCCTTTTTTAGAATTTTATCAACTGACATAGGATTGATGTCGTGTTGTTGTGCAACTTTGCGAACTTAATTACGCGGATCTTCGATAAAAGACTGTAGAACATTCAATCTTTTATCAGGATTTGTAGCTATTGCTGGTCTACCTTGTCTATTACGGTCTTTTACGAAACCTGTTTCTTCAAAACGTTGTACAGTACGAATAACAGTTGATTTAGATATACCATTGTCCTCATTTCTAAAAGTTTGATTGAAAAGTTCTGTCACATGTGCATAAGACCTCCTACGATCACCCTATCCTCGCATCATTAAAAGGGATATACGCTCCTGTTCAGTAAGCATTAAATAAATACTTTATAAACTAAGATAACTATGTGGCGACAAGCAATCTCAGAATGGAGTATCACGAAAAGGAATACCTTCTCAATCGCAGGTCACAGAAAGAGTGAACTTGATAGGAGAAATCTCTAGCTTATGTAGTCTCCAGCTTTGTTGAAAGAGTGGGAAGGAGAGAGAGGGAATGGAAAGGAGTAGGAGGGAAAGGCGAGGAAGGAGAAGGAAAGGGTAGGAAGGAGGAGGAGATAGAGATACAGATATTCACGGGCACATACATACATGACTCATAAATCCAGTCGGGCAATCTCTACGTAATACCTTAGATAATACTAATGTCGGCGGTTCCGTAAATTTCAACTTTCATAACTTGAAAAGTACTGATTAAAAAGAGGCTTTATTGTAATGTTTTGGAAAGCTCCCGACCTCAGCTATTAGATTCTAGAATCAAAAATAGGATGTTTCGTTTAAAAAAATCGATTTGACCTTGACTTGACCTTGGTGGCACCATCCAAGGTCAAATTGATAAGGTCAGTCAATAGATCATTTTCTACCCTACATCTTTTGTATAAAACATTTTTCTCAAAAATAATTACTTTTCAAGATATTTAAGGGGTCCGGGACTTTTTATACCCTGTATAACTTACGAAAAGACATTTTAATTTCAAATCTATAGATTTGTCCCTTTAAGGCGATGCTAAAGCCTTCTGTTTTACCACATTTCCATTCTGAAAAATCTCTGTATTAGACGTACGGATTGCAAAAGTATATTATTACTTAAATTAAAGTACGCACAAACAGGACCTCAGCTGCACTGGATTTCATGAAAAAATCGAAAAAAAATTTTAAATTCGTTAAAAATTCACTTACTTTTGACTCGTACAGCTGTCACCTCAGATATATATTTGCTTGATATAAAAGTTTTAGAGTCCATATCTTGAAAATAAGCGTGCAGCTGAGGTCACATTATTGAAACGGACGATACCGAGTTTGTAGAACTAAGATTCAAAGTCTAGAAAAGAAATATTTCCACTGAATAGAAAATACGTGTATATAGATGTTTTGCGAAGACTGGGACTGTCAACAGAGCCAAAATTCCGTGCAGTAGTTGCGCGGTCTTGCGATAGATGGTGCTGGCATATGTTAGATAAGAACAGATGTATGCGTTTGAGTAAGACAGAATGATATATACTATATATAATATAATGTAAAAACTAAATCAAAGATGTCACCACTATTATCGAATTTGGAATTAAAAGTCTGTACTATCGACCTTGATCGAATTAAATAATCGGTTTAGCATCCCCTTAATCAACTGCATTTTTATCACCTGCGTATCCAAAATGATGTAACATTCGAGCGTACCTATAAACAGTATTTATAAAAAAGGAAAGATAACAATTAAAAAAACATAACAAACAAGGCTTATTTATGGATGACAAATTTACTTTATAGTGAGGAAACAGAAGCGATATCCTCTGATCTCTGTCGCAACTATTTACCATAAAATGAGATGAAAATGACAAAAGTGAGCCAATTCATTAGAATATTTATAATTACATTAGTCGACACCTAAGTGAATCGCTCACTTTTGTAATTTTCACCTCGTTTCAAGTTACACGGAATTGACCTCTGTGAAGCGACGCTCACACGGTCCAGTCCGACATGCGCATGCGGTACCTCCGATCGCACGGTCATGCCTGCCTGAGGGAGGCAAGTGGAGTGGAGGCGAGGCGAAACGCCGAAGCGTCAAGTGAGGCCTTGGCTTTAAAATGGCCACTCCTGGTGTCGCGCGTGCAAGGCAAGGTAACGTTATTCCGTCAGGTCGTTTCCGATCCCTACGATATTCGCGAACGTAGAGTATCACGGCGAGTGTCCGTCGTAATCGTCCTGGATATCAGTATCGTTCTCACTCCGGAGATTGTGCGTGAAACAGAATTGGAAACAACGGAACGGAGACAGCGAGGCGTGCGAGAGCGAGGTCCTCGGCGTCGCGCTGTGCGGCGTGAGTGACGCTTCCGTGACGTCCTGGCAGTGACACTACACTGATATATACGTCGGTGTCATCGGTACCTGGGTACCGTGCCTTGACGTCGTGTTCTCGACGACGCGCGTGACTCATCTCGCTGAGAGGGAACCTCCTGCGATTGAGACAGTGGAGCCATCGGCGACGCTTTCGTGGCGCCTCAGTGACCTCTCGGTAATACCTCGGCACTTTGCTGTTATTCTCCTTTTTTCCTGAAGGAAATCACAACGGCGCGTTCGAAATACTACCCCCAATAGTGTGTTTCTGTAATACATTACAGTTTTATAATGTATTAATTATTATAGGAATACTACTATGTTTGTTTCTCGTAATAATATAATATTCATTACAGAAACTATAATATTTTATAATATAACAAAATGTTGTAGTAGTGTAATAGCAGTATTCCTGTAATATTATAATTAATATAGGTATTATAATTCTATAATAAAATGTTATGGTTTCTGTAATAATATAATACATAATATTATTATATGCGAGAATTAAATATAGTATTTTATAGTATATTCTATTATAGAACTATAATACATTTTATAATATAGTTTTATTCTATAATATATTACTACAGGAACACTACTATCAAACTATAGTTTATGCTTGTTTAACTTTTTCAATGAACAACAAAGAAGTTTAAAATAATACTTGAAGGTACTCGAGTAATATTTTCGAATGCAGCAAAATCTCGTAAAACATGTATATGTATATATATATATATGTATGTATGTATATTGAATACTTCAAAGGACCTGCTCCAGGATAGGTGATTTGCTTTGAAGGCTTTAACATTTGAACTTCAAAATTTCAAAGATTTGAAGCTTCAAACAATCAAAATTAGACAATTATTAATTTAATAGTAATAAGTGCGTATTTATAAAATTATATGACAAAATTTGAAATAAAATATTTCAATATTGTAACAATTAAATAAAAAAATACGTAGGTTTAATCACTTTCATCGATTTTATGATTCTGTCTCGAGTTTCCGTTCTTAAAATTCTTTTATGTTAAGGATGACTTATAATTAATAAAAAGCCAAAACATTCATATTAATTTACTATTTAATTTGCTATCCAAATTATTTAAGAATATTACATTTTTCCAGCATATATATTTTAATTTATTCTTTTGTTTACAATATTTTTAGCATTTTTTGACTAAATTCGTCATTCGCAAGAATATACTTTTCAAAGGCTTTGAAGGCCTTAAATTTCGAAACTTCGGAGCGTCGAAAAAATTCGAATCTTCAAATCAGTAAAAAATAACAGTCCTACTCCAGAAAGACAGGTGCCATAAAGTAAAGAAGAAGAATATTGTTGGAATCTTTCCAACAAGAGACAACTACATTCTTGATTTTATACTCATTTAAAAAAAAATTATATTCTTGTTGTTTGCCAATGTTAAACGAAGATGGAATGATTCGCTGTGTTATGTATGTCATCTGACTCCTGCTGGAAAGCATTTATTTTCTAACAATAATTAAGTATAAGCTCTCACGAGGATGTCTCGATCGCCACGATGATTGTTGTCGACGCTTTCGCGTTTTTATGTCGCCTCCGGGATCGAAACCAGATGTATATCTATCTTCGAATTTACGATGTGCGCTTTAAATGAAACATCGCGTTTCCATTTGTCACGAATAAACGTAGAGATTTCTGTGCGAAGGATTTCCAAAATTATGCTGGTCCAATTCTTGATTTTTTGTTTGTTTCCCATGGAGGCGATAGAATGATGATACGGCGACAGGCGACCTCCCATCGATCGCGGTTTACGCTACCCTTCTGAAATTCATGTATATATATATATACATACATCTGTGTACAGTATGTTGCAGCAAAAACTTGAGATTAGTATATAATGTATATATATATAATTACTTTATGTGTGTATATATGTATATATACTCAGATTTTAGTAAAAATGAGATACAAAATTAATACTTTTAGAATATATTCTATTTTAAAGTGTTAAAAACAAGATAATTAATATTTTCATAAATTCTATTTAACGAAAGTGCGAACAACAATTTACAAATCATGTTTTATTAAATAAGAATACTTGTTTTTTTATACATACGATATTTTTTATTTATTTTTGTAATAATTAATATTTTGTATAATATTTATTTCTCGAATAGTGTATATAAACAAAGTTACGTTAGATATTATATTTTTATTCCTTTAGCTTAAATAGTTAAACAAAATTAAATTGTATACATGAAATTCAATTAACGAGGCATTTGTTAACAAGATATGCGAAGAATTTATACCAATTAGCGTGTCTTTACTAAAATGTTTTAGTATGTAACTCGCTAATAAGTGTATATATTTAATAATAATACAGTAAATGCACACACGCACACACGTTTATATATTCTTTACTACTTCTAAAATTTTTAATAAATAAATATATATACACGTTTATACTTTACTGTACATGTATATTTTATCTAAATATTTTTCATTTAATAATTATGAAATCGAATTGATTTGTAATTAATAATTATAATTTAAATTATATTCAAACTTTTAACAAATTACATTGTAAATAGATGTTTCTTTAATCATTCTAATATGTATCTCACTAATTGAATGAACGTTTAATAACAATTAAGAAACTATTATCGTTCATGCAACAATCTCTTTAATTAAACTCTATTTAATTAAACTTTCGTACTTCTCCGTTTATCTTATTTTCGAAATTAATATCTCACGTTTATGTGAGCAACAATTCATAAATAATAATAATAATAATAGTACTGTGTATGTACGTATATAATATATATTAATTCACTTTAAATTAATTAAGCATTAAAAAAATCCCAGCTTAAATCGTTATGGCCAGGA
This sequence comes from Trachymyrmex cornetzi, assembly GCF_001594075.2. Taxonomy (NCBI): domain Eukaryota; kingdom Metazoa; phylum Arthropoda; class Insecta; order Hymenoptera; family Formicidae; genus Trachymyrmex; species Trachymyrmex cornetzi. Next base: position 75,997 of record NW_017296945.1, read on the forward strand.
TTGCCTATTTCCTATTTGATGAATAATAGTATTAATAATAATTTCAAAAACAAGATTTCAACATTAATAATTGTAACATATTGTGCAGATTATACCTTAACGAATACTCTTCTTGGACGAAATCGACATGAGTAGGAGCAACGAGAGCGGTATATCGTTAGCAACGCCGCCAGCGATTCATGTTGGGCCTATCGTCACACCAGGGTCCAACGAAACTATTTCCATCGTGATACCGTTATCAGCACAACTGGCCACAATGGCTAGTCAGAAAGTCGACAAGAATAGTAAGGATTACGGCAGTGATACAAAACGGGCAGTCCCAGTAATCGTCAATCCTCCTCGAAGGTACAGGAAACAGCGAGCTTTTTCATAGAAAAATTCTTTCACAATCTATGAATTCTAGATGTCTCTACATAATCTGAAAGATACACATATTGAGTAAAACATACATATGTTATACATATATTGAATCGGATATAATTTTATTCTTGATGTAATAAGGATATTTTTGGTATAGAAGTTCAGTTTTTGATTTTTAAATTTCTTAATGATCAAATTTTCAGATTCTTTAAATTATTAAGTCTCTTAGAATTTCTTCAATATCTTAGCTACTTCATTCCAACCATCTTTCATTTAAAGTCAATTTTCACTTTTATCTTTTCAATTAAGATCAATAAACAATTGCTTATATTGAATATTTGTTTTTAGCGGTATTTAGAAGTTTAAGATTTTTTGGAAAATTTAAATACGTGCTTTTTTTCCAGTCCGAGGAACAGGACATGTGGAAAAGGCTGTCCCTTTCCCACATGCATGCGATATGGACGAGCGTTTTCTAGATTGCACGATTTGAAGCGGCACATAGCTCGGCACGCAATGCGCAAGGAAAAGCTGCAGCAAACTGAACAAAAAGTCGATATCGAAAACGCAACGAGCGATGCAACTTTACAAGATGCTCTTTTGCGCGATACGGAAAACAAGGGCGGATATCCTTGTCCGCGATGTACGAAGAGGTACAACGATGAAGATAAACTCAAAGCTCATCTGGTCTCACATGGCAAAGTACGATTTATTCGATATTCTTCTAATTCTTAAACAAATTCTTAATTAATTAGAGCAATAACAGACACAATTAAATAAATTTTTGATAAAACAATAAAAACGAAACGTTTATATTTTGTATATATAATTTGTTTCTCAAATTATATATAAATAATTATATGTATTATCATTTGTCTAGATAACGCCAAAGAATAATCACTTGAAGCAAGAGGAACATACTAGAAATACGCTGCAGAGTCAAGCGATGATAGATAAATCCTCAACAATTGTGAAAAACGAGGACGACTTTCTTCTGGAAGAGATGCTGTTGATAAAGAAAGATCCTCGAAGGACAGACAAAAACGATTCGAAGATTAGGTGCGATTACTGTTCAAAGACTTTCAAAACCAAGTGGACTCTGAGCTCGCACGTGGCCGCTCATGAAGGCCGTTTTCAGTACGACTGTGGTCTATGCGGTAAGAAATTCGTCAGGAAGAGTCACTACGAGGGTCATCTACGCTCTCATGAGGCTGCCAGGCCGTACTCCTGCGAGCAATGCGGTAAAACGTTCAAAGAGCTCAAGCATCGTCGCGAACATACCAAGAGAAAGCATCCAAGTAATCAGAGCGCCATACAAAGCTTATTAGATAGCATTGGGCCGTGCGCGGCCGAAGAGACAAGCATTGATCAGGCCAAATTCACTTTGTTAATGCCAGTAAATTTTGGCGCATAAGAAGAGTCGAAGAGGCCTTTGTCGTCTAAAAAAGATTATTGTGGATCCTTCATGTTCAACTGTAAAAGTTTAATTCCTCGGAACTTTTTCGGATCGATCCAGACTAGAACATTGCATCCTTGGAACCTTCGTACGGCCTTTTGTACTTTGGCTTTTTGGAACTTCGGATGTTTGGATGATTCGACTCCTGGAACTTTTATTATTTAGAAGACGGATTCCTTGAAACTGTGAATGCTTGGAAAATTGAATTCTTACTTTAAATCTTTCGAATAGTTGCTTGAAAGATGAAATCTTTGGAAGTTCGAATTTCTTGAAAATTACAATTTTCAATTGCTTGGAATCGGAGATGCTTGAAATTTCGAACTTATGAAATTTTGGATCGATACTATCTTACATTTAGATCTTTAAAAGTGTCAATTTTTTTGGATCTTTGGAATTCTGAAGGTTGTAATGAAGTGAAATTTATCTTAAAGTATTCCAAAGTTACTCAACGACCAGAAAGTAATATATTCAAATGACAACTTTTTCAAGTTGGATGACAAACAAAAACTTAATTGACTTTAATAATTGACAAATCAAAACCATGTGAACATTATGCCGATTATATTCAATTTATCATTCTATACTTTACGAGAAATATATAAAAAAATAAATCTTGAACCAATGAAGTTACTTCTTGTATTCACTTTATTCCTCAATCTCTACATTTATTTTATACAGATTTTTTAAAAGAAAAATACATATTATATACTAATTATTTTTTCCGAAACAGATTTTGAAAATAATATCTAGATGTTTATACGAAAATAATTCAAGAAGTGATTAATTGAAGAAAAAATAATTTAAAGACAAAATTTAAGCTAATTATATTGATACAGCAGTAAGAATCATGAATGTTATTACGATAATTTTTGTAAAAATACAGAGAAATTTAAAAGATCTTTAAAGATAAAATTAGCATGTTTTTAGACTTGTATCATCTAGAATCTAGGAAGATGTATATTTATTTTAATCATAGATCTTAGCTTCTCGTTTGTCTTCAGATTGAAGTTATCATCACAATGATAGGAGAGAATTGTGATATAAGACTCTTTTGTTTTGTGCAAATTAGGGAGTTCTCACTCCTCAAAAGATTCTTGCAAAATTTCGAGAATTCCTATCCTATAACCGAAAAAAAATCCTTTCAATCGTGATCAGTACGCAAGGATGCACGTAATTTTCATGATTGATCGCGATCGGTTGTAATTGCTCACGATCGCGAGCAAGGACAAAATCCAAAAGGAATCAAATGGGCGCGAAACGGCGGAGAGTATTCTCGCGATGCAGACAGGACATACAAGGATACAAGAGTGTCGGATACACGTTGGATAGTTTACCGCCGGAAATCCTCAGTATCATCCTGAAGATGCTGCCATTGCACGACGTAGCCTGTACCGTTCGTCTAGTCTCCAGGTAGATCCCCGTCAATTTAGCAAAATTAAAGGGAGTTTTAAAAATTACGAGAACAATTATTAGAATTTTACCGATCATCTATATTTATTCTAATTAATTTCCTAATTTACTAATTTTTGGAATATATCATGAATTTAAGTATTAAATATTTAGGAAATATATTTTTTTAATGGATAGATTTTATACTGTAATTTTTGTATTGCACTGCATAATTGTGATCCTAAATATACTTCAGTATTTTTCTTTGAAATCTTAAATTTCAAAATTTCAAAAGATACTTTCTCATTTCTTGATTCTAATTGTTAAATAGACGTTGCTACGACATTGCTGCTACGGTACTGAACAGCGAATTTCTAGTGGCTGGCACCAAACTTGAGATTGCAATAAAACGCACAGAAGACCTCATGAACAACGTAAAGACTAACACGGAGTTAGTAGAGTGCAACAAAATTTTTAACGCGCTGGAACTTATTCGCTGCCAATATCGAATGCTGAAGGCAGTCACGTGGCGATATACCCATCCAAGGTTTCTAAATTCCTCAAACTGATGAATCTATATTAAATCATTGCTATCTGGATGTAAAATCCCGTTAGTTTATTTAAGATTACTGAATTATTGGATTGATTTTTAAATCTCTCCATTTAAATCTGTTTACTATAAACTTTAAGAAATTCCTCATATTCAATATTTTCTTCTATATATGTCCTTATAATTTAAAAATATACACTCATATTTTTTGTGCTAAATATTGTATTAGGTATTGAACTTAATTCCTGCCGCTCGCTTAATTTAAAACAATGTTCCACACCTTTAAAAAATCTAAAAAAAAATTTTTTTAATATGTAATATGCTAAAAAGTGTGTCAAACTTTTTAGCATATTACATTACAAAAATTTTTTTTTAGATTTTTTAAAGATGTGGAACATTGTTTTAAATTAAGAGCGAGCGGCAGGAATTAAGTTCAACACCTAATATCTTCTCTCCAGAGTCTAAATTTTTTTTTAAAACTTCTAAAAATTAAAACATATGATATATTGGAGAAAAAGTCTTTTTACAAGTTAGCAAAAAGACTTTTAGTAATCCATATATTCTATTTTTTTAAAATTGACAATTACACAACTTGTTAGATAATCCGAGAGTAACTTGAAAACAAAAAATAGAAACATTTTTAAAAAACTTTTTCTAATTTTGTGGGAAAGCTTTGAGCTTTCACGATAAACAATCAAAAATTTGTTCAAATTTTTTGGGTACGCTACAGACCTACACAAAGTAAAAAGAAAATTTTCTACTTTTTTCAGTAATTTTCTATACGTAAAAATTACAAAACTCACGTAAATTCAAAAAATATAGCAACCATTCAAAAGTAGAGATTTCAAGCTTTAAAATCTTTTAAAAAATATAATATAATAAAAATTGCTTGTCAATTTATTTCGCGATTACTAGAGTAGTTTTAATTGCGTTTATTTAGTCCGGAAAAACAATTCGGCGCGCAGTTTGAAAAAGACTACAATATGGTATATATGCAAGTACATATATAGGATATATTAGTAATTCAAGATTGAATTATTTAAAGCAACAAAGATCCAGCTCGGACCGTAATAGGCAGTTACATTATAGTATTAATTGAGTTTTTCAAATATACGGTCAAAATATAAATACATTGTTTAAAATCTTTTTTTTTTTAATTTAAATTTTAATCATTTTTAATAAAAATATTGATGGGGAAAGGTCTTTTTACCAATTTGCAAAGGAACTTTTTCCATAATATAAGATAGAAAAACTTTAACATTACCCAGATAGCAAGTTTCCTGTATGTTGCTATAAATTTGATACAAATTGCGTTGCCTAAATTGCCATCTTTTTTTAGGAAAGCGGCTTCCGATTTTGCTTATGATATTGGCGGCAATATATACCATAAACGGTTATGCACAACCGAAGGGAAACAATTTTTCTCTTCTTTTTTATAAGTTTTATAAGTTAGGACAATCGTATGGCAACATGATTGGACCTAATTCTACATAAAACAAATTTGCTAGCAATTTGACAGCAATATAAAAGAAACTGTAATTGTAGTAAAAATTAATCTCTAACAATGCTTTCCTATTTAAAATCGACTCAAAAAAGAGAACTTTAAGATATCTTTAAGAGTTCTTTAAAAAACACATCTTTAAAATATTTCATAAAGAACTCCGAAAGATATCTTAAAGTGATTTATGAGTTGATTTTAGACATTTTGCTCATTTGGTTGACAGGTGTAAGTTACTATAAATAAAATTATAATGCAGAACAAAATACATATTAAAGTATTAGAAGATTTTATTTACTCGGTAAACATTTCAAAAAAAGTATTATGCCTTTCATCTTAGAGCCCCACCCTTGGGGCTCACTTCAAAAAATTATTTTATTACAACACAGCTGAGAAATATTCTAATGCCGCATCTTTTATTCTATTCTATGTCGTTTTTTAAAATCGAGAAATTTAACTCGATGGTGGCGGCACCACATACTGCTCAACGACGCTTCATTTCGTTTCAATTGACAAAAATGTGGACTAAATATTTTACAAAAATGATTTCCAACAGATTGTAACAACATTTATGGGAATAAGTTTGTTACAGCATTTCCGCTCATTTACGCAAACGATCGTTGTCCGCATAATGCCTCTAGGTTGACGTAAATGAAATTATTATTGCCCTGATGACAACAACATGATGGCAATTGAAGAGAAATTTGTGCTAAGCACCTATTTCTTTTCTTATGCCAAGGAACGTTTTGTTATCTGGGTAATATATTATTAAATATTAATGTATTAATTAATCGATTTTTATTCGAATATTCTCCTCTTCGATTTAAAATATTTTTTTTCCTGCTGAATGGGTATTAATTTTAAGAAAGACGATTTCGTTAAATTTACGTAAACATATAAAAAAAGGATCAATACTTTCTTACCTATTTTATTTACGTTAAATAGGTCACGTGATTTACCCATCTCCTGCTTCTACGGCGGTAGAATCCTCGATAATCTCAATTGCCTACTGCAGACGGTCTTCAATCCTTGCCAGGAGTCGCGCGTCTTCAGTTACATCGACCTGCAGATCTTCACGCGCACTTGCGAGAATTTCATGGATCACTTCGAAAAAGTTACTGAACGCAAAATAAATGGGTAATCTCCTTATTTTCATCATCTCACCGTTTAATTTTACGATCACTTATCAGCGTTCGATTAATGAATCAACAATCTTCGATCGAATAGCTATCGCTCATGTTCGTTTAAGCAATGATCAGTAAAGACAAATCGTCAATAGATCTGCGCTGGTCTCGGGATGTAAGATAGTCGACGTTCTGGACTGTCTGGAAGAAGGTCGGCAGGTGCTATCCTTTAGGATTTCATCAAGAACTGACAATCCCGTGGTAAAGGGTCAATATTTTTAGAAGATGTGATATTCAGTGATGAACAGGGCACATCGAATACTTTAGCACATTTATACATATATTACAAAAATCCGAATATTATTTAAAACTAAAAAATTTTTTAATTAAAAAATTTTTTTAATTTTGAAAGTCTCTTGAATGTATTGAATCTCGTGAAATCTTGAATTTTTCACACACACACACATACACAACAATATATTTTTTTCTTTTACATTTATAAAACTTTATTATCTCAAATTATTTTGTTTTATAAGATTATTAAGATATTTTATAAGATATTAAGATTTGGGAGAAGAAATTTTATTTTTAACAATTTTTAGAAAATTTCTCTTATATTTTATTTTAAAACGAAAAGATTTTCAATTCTAAAGAAACTTTCTAAAGTCAAGACTTTTAAGCATTCCAAATTTTCAAAATTCCTAAGAATTTCTAAAAATGTCTCGTAAAGCAATCTAAATTTTCAAATTTTGATTATCTAAGGTAGTCGAGAAAGATCACTGATAGCAATATTTCTTTAATATTAAATGAACATTTCTTAAGTGAAAATCTTAAAGCAAAAAAGAGAATTATAAGAGAATTTAAATCAAAATAGAGCCTGTGAATATTGTATATTATACATATCGCTATTTTACTTCAAATGTGACACAACTAAAAAAACTAAAAAAATGATTCTCAAATTATTACTATGAATGAGTTAACATTACCCACTCAATCATTACAAATAAATTAACTTTAAAAAAAATTGTCAAAATCATCACAACTCAAAATAATTTTTTAAAAAATCAACTCGAAAAGAATAGTTTTTAAGGGATTTTTTTGTGAAATAAAAATGACAAAAATGACATTAGATCATGTTAAGATTGTTAAGAATATACTTTTTTAATAGCTGTTTGATTAGTTAATAATTTTCTGTCCAGTTTTTCCTCTTCTCTAAGAAACTTAATTTTTTTAATTGTGTTAATTTAAAAAAAATCAAATTATTCCAGGATAATTAATATACTTATGAAATATAGATGCTTGTTTATTTTTTAAGTAAAAGAGCGATATACAGAGAGTGTCCCATTTTAAATAACGACCTTAAATTTCTCTTGAACAATGAATTTTAGAGAAAAATGTTTCAAACAAAAGTTTTGTGATTTCGAGGGTGACATAAGTTTAATCTTGAGTGGCGTTGTGAAGGTCAAGGCAAGGTCACTTGGAATTTTTTAAATCGAATTCCCCATTTTTCATTACATATTCTTGTAGTGTACCCTGATAGCTTTTCAAAACACTGTAATTAAGTTCATTTTCATTAAGTACTTTTCGAATTATAAGGCTTAAAAGTTACAGTACCGCCAGCATTATAGCATTACCTAAAATGTCCGACGGCTAAAACCTCTTGAATGTTGTTTAGGAACATCTCTTGAATAACATTTGTTGAGATCAAAGCCATTGAAGGTTATATGTACCTCTTATTTTCATTTTTGTAAAACTAAATTTTTAGTGCAAAAATGAAAGTAACAGGAATAATCTCCAATGGTCTTGATCTCAATAAAGTTATCCAGGAGATATTCCTGAACAATATTCAAGAGGTTTTAGCCGTCAGTCGGACACCTTGGGTAATCTTAATGCCGGTGGTACTGTAACTTTCAAAAGTTATACCCGAAAAGTACTTAATGAAAAAATATTTTATTATAGTACTTTGAAAAGCTGTCGAGGTAAGCTACAAGAATATGTAATAAAAAATGGGGAGTTCCATTTAAAAAATTCGAAGTGACTTTGTCCTGACCTTGACAACGCCATTTAAGGTCAAATCAATGATAGCATCTTATGTCCCCCTCAAAGTCCCAAAACTTTTGTCTGAAACATTTTTCTCTAAAATGCACTGTTCAAGAGAAATTTGAGGTCGTCATTAAAAATGGGACACCTTATACATAGAATATGATTCAATCCATCTATTTAATTTCTAGGTCAGCATGCATCTCAAATATGTCTTAAGACGCGCATGGTTCACATGCTTGCGAGTGCCTAATGCAAGTAATGAGTATTGCTGGCGGGACAAGCAGCGATATATGTATCTGAGATTACGCCGACTGGTTGGTAGCTACAATAAACATCTGTTTCATAAGCTGCACTATGAACGCAAGCTCATTCTTCGAGCGATGGTTCGTAAAACTTAACTAGTCACTGAACAGCTACTACACAGTCATTTGTTAAAAGTAAAAGATTTTATAAATCAATTAAAAGAAACAATAAACAATCCTATTTTTGGTCAAAAGGAATCGTTAGTGCTTAATAATATATTAATACGCAAATTTTTTTCAAATAAACAATATATTTACGACCGTATATTTGAGAAACTCAATTAATACTAGGGTGTAACGGCCTATTACGGTTGGAGCTGGATCTTCGTTGCTTTAAATAATTCAATCTTGAATTACTAATATATACTATATATGTACTTGCATA
>NW_017296945.1:85493-101993 GCF_001594075.2 Trachymyrmex cornetzi
ATAGGCCGTTACACCCTAGTATTAATTGATTTTTTCAAATACATTTTTTTATAAACTGCACGCCGATTTGAAATCGCAAACTAAAGCTGAAATAATATCTTAAATTAAATTGATCGACAATTTTAATAAAATATGATACCAAAGCATCTTAAAAACCTGTAAATAATTCATTGCGAAATAATTATTAGTTGTTACACAGACGATGTTTATTAATTTATCAAAAATTTGTTTAGCTGATATATAATAAAAATGCATTTTTTTTCAATTGAGATTCTCCGCATTTTCAGGCGCCATCGTTAGTGTCCCGAAGACCACCGCCGGCTTCCACGTATTCAGGATATGGCGAATACGGGGGACAGTTCTTTTATTATGGTAATATGAGCAAATACGCTTACGAGAATAGATTCAAGTACACCAGGATCAGTAACGCGGGAAACACCGGCGGAGAAATTGAAGAGGAGACTAATAGGCCTTGCTTCGATTTGATCATTGGAATCCAATTAAGGCAATTTACTAAGAATAAAAAATTATTTGTAAAAATCACAATAGTAAAAAACCTTCCCAATTTCTTAAACAGCTTATTTAAAAATTTTCTTGTCTTTCCTTAAACTGTAACTATCGCAAAATGAAGCTACCTTTTTCTGGTTCTTGAAAGTAAAATTCTTTTTTATCAACCTTAATGAAAAATAAAATATCTGAAATTGAAGAGATATTATTAAAATAATATTTAATCTCTACTTTATTCAATAATATAAAATAATTATTTAACAATGATTACGAGATTTTCTTTTTCTAATATTGTTCTATAATAATCGTTACACAATATCGATAACATTACCGTAAAATAGAATAAATTAGAGCAATTGTTCAATGAATGACTTCTCGATTAAGTGTCTAAAGTTTGTATTTTTTTCGAGTATAAATAAAAATAAAATAAAAAAACTGTCAATTGTGATTTTATTAATTTAGATGTTCACCAGAATTAGCGCCGCTTGCCACAAGGATGAATCTAAAAATTGACAGTCTTGATGGCTGCGATACCAACCCGAATCAAGAATTGTACCTGAAACTAAGTGTAAAATGCGCGGTGTCCAAGACCAACAGACTGCCAGATACCTTCACCTGGGAGGTGTGTAATCCTCGAAAGAACCGCTTGCAATGTTGGTGAATTATGTATACATTCTTATATCTAATGTACAATAATATTTAGCGATTAGAACGATTTTTATTGTTATGTAACTGAAGATAAAATAAAATGGTCCGCACACTTTATTCGAATGTTGAAGTTTCTAAACACCTTCTATTTTACTACAGATAAAAAATAATAAATTTATTTTGTTATCTCGCTATTGCGCCTCAGTAGTCTAATGGCTCAGGACGCTCGTATGGTTTACAAGAGATCCGGGTTCAAGTCCCGGCCGAGGTAATATTTTTCGCAATAAATTTATTAACAGTTTTTATATATTAACATCTTTATAATATATGATGCTTGATGGTAGCATCAAATTATTAAATTGCTTGTCAATTTAATTCACGATTACTAGAGTAGTTTTAATTGCGTTTATTTAGTCCGGAAAAACAATTCGGCGCGCAGTTTGAAAAAGACAATATGATATATATGCAAGTACATATATAGTATATATTAGTAATTCAAGATTGAATTATTTAAAAAGCAACGAAGATCTAGCTCCGACCGTAATAGGCAGTTAAATTTCTAGTATTGAGTTTATTTTGCTATATATTGCACGGCAAAAATTTACGCCAAAATTCTCGCTTCTGATGTCATCTAGTAGTGAAAAAACATATACAGGGTGTTACAGATACATACTAGGTAGTACGACGGGTTGCGCGGCAAACTTTGCACGACCAAGCGTGGTTTAATAGACAATGACAGTGACTTTATAACATAAACTTTATAATATAAATAATAAAACTTTGTAGTATAAACTTTGTAATGTATAAAGTCACCGTCATTGTTTATTAAACCACGCTTAGTCATGCAAAGTTTGCCGCGCAACCCGTCGTATGTACTGCCTAGTATATATCTATAACACCCTGTACATAGTCAAAGAATAGAAGTCTTAATCTGTAAAAACGTAGCAAAAGGTCACAAAATGACACGTTGAAAACCAAGTAACCGAAAGATGTATATATTTATTTACAAGAAAACTTTCTTAAATAATGAAATGTCTTTAATTCATGGATGCTGTTATGCTGACTGCTTCCTCCTCTACTCGATGAGGCTGCCACATGGTGATGTTCAATTTCTTAGCACGTTTTTCCAGGATACCGTAGGCGAAATGATTGAGTAAAATACCTTTAGGTAAAGCAATGCCTTGAAAGCGATATAGACCATCCGTGGATCCGTCTGTGAGTCTGTGTATTGCCGAAACAGTAACGCGTCCCACTAGGCCGCTATTGCCTATCATAGGACCTTTGCTGATATCCACATGGTCTCCTATACGATACAACGTTATTATATCGTTGTCACTGTTTTTGGCAATATTGGGTATCTGCTGGGACTTGAAAGGATTATCCTGAAAGCAAAGATATGATCAAACTCTTATCAAGTAATTTTAAAAACAATAGCAATTGATTTTTGTAAAATAATATCTCATAATATACAGTTTTAACATCTTAACGAAGGCTATGTTCCAAAATTGACTGCCAGTACTGAAAATTGGAACACAGCCGTAGTAATCTAATGATATAATTGTATGTGATATAAAGTGTTAAAAAAACAGATTTTTTTCTTTAGAAATATAATTTAATTTTTACAAAATGCAAATTAGTAAATTAGCAACATAGAAAATTGAAAAATACTTGTTCCAGAAAAAATATAAATACGTGAACATAATATATGTAAATCCTATACAGAAATTTAACTCAAAAGAGGAACACATTTTTTGATGCTAAAAGTGAAAAATATTTTTCAAGTTTAATTATATATTCTTAATCTATAGTATAAGGCTGTTTGAAAAATACAAATAAAATATTATTAACAGAATTACTGTTTATAAATCTTGTTCGATATATTATAAACATACAACAATCATATCAGTGAAAATATTATCTTTAAAATTATTCCTAGGGTTATCAAACCCATATGTGTTCTGATTATGAGTTAAAAAGTTATTAGACTTGACTAACAACTTGCGTTTTATGATTAATAAATTAAGTCAATCTTATTCCATCTCTACCTGAAACATATCCAACGCAATACTAGACGGCACTTCCAACCTTTCCAGTAATAATTCGCGATTTTTCAATTTGACAAAGAGTGCAGACATGGCACATAATTCAGAATTAGTTGGCCGCCAGTCCGGCAGATCAATAAATACGTCGTAAGTGAAACTACCTGAGGTGATATTTGGAATAGGAAAACTGTGCAAGTGCAAATTTATATTGTCCTTGAATGCAGAATCCGCTACAGCACCCAGAATCAATGAGCAAGTTCGCCAGAAGGCGTAATTAACCATGCGTATCCGTGGGCTTTGCATGGTAATCAGTTGCAATTCGCAATCACCCGTAAATGGCCTATGCATGTCCCAAACTTGATTATCTACCAACGCAATAGCTGATATCTTGGCGACGCTTTCAGAAATATGCCTGGCACAGTCGTACGGTGTAGAAATGTTTCGATTCATTGCCATTACAATCTCTTCTTCTGCCGACTTATATTTCACTTCTATCTTCTCAATTCTACCCAATTGTGATCGTTGCCTCCGCTTCTCCTCGTCGAAAAGCTGGCTCCTTCGTCTCCTGGCTTCTGCCTTGGACAATGTACCAGCGTATCTCGAAGACATAATCTGTGCAGGTAGCTTCAAGCCACTTGCACAGAACCTTTTGCATCTACATGATAGATTATATTCAATCAATATAGAAAATAGCTAATGGATCAATGTTAAGCAGAATCATAAGACTCGTAATGTGTTCTCATAAAACTTGTAAGAACTTATGACTAGTATTCTAATTTTATGTGTATGTATCATAATAAGACATATTCGTAAATATCTATAATTTATTGCAAATTTTATGGCTAATAAGAAGCTGTCTGTAAAAACATTATACAGCATGTCCCAAAAAGGTCGGGACACCTATATATCGCAGAAAATATAAGTTTTACAGAAAAGTGTTTCAGACAAAAGTTATATGGTTTAAAAATATCTATTTACTGATCCTATCAGTTTGACCAGTCAAGGCGAGATCGGTCGGTGGTCCGTGAATCTTGACCTTCAGTTGACCAACGCACAAACAAAAACATAACGCGTGGTATTACATATCTTGGGTAATGCTAGTGCTGGCGATACTGTAACTTTGAAGCATTATAACTTGAAAAGTACTTCATAAAAAAATATTTCATTATAGCGTTTTGGAAAGCTCTCGACATCAGCTATTAGATTCTTGAATCAAAAATAGGGTGTTCTATTTCAGAAAATCAATGTAACCTTGACCTGACCTTAGCTACGCAACCCAAGGTCAAACTGATAGGATCAGTAAATAGATATTTTTAAACCATATAACTTTTGTCTGAAACACTTTTCTGTAAAATTTACATTTCCCGAGATATTTAGGTGTCCCGACCTTTTTGGGACACCCTGTATAAAGGTATAAGCACTTAAAAATTCTTACAAATCTTATAAGAATATGTTACGAGCCTTACAATTCTACTTAGAATTTAAGCATAAAACATTTATAATGTTAAAGTATTGTTAAGATAAATTTTTTCATAATATACAGGGTGATTCATTTTAATCTTTCTCTTCTTCTTCATTCGTATTTGGAATGTTTTTTGATAAAATTACATATTTTTGAAATATTTACCTGTTAAGATTGAAAATGAATCTTCCTTAATATTAGATTGTTGAAATGAATTGTTCATGATACGCAAATTTATTCAAATTTAAGAAGTACAAACTTTACATTAATATTAGTTTAAAACAAATATTGAATTGATTCTCAAGATTTGTCTTGAATTGTTTCACTGATTACAAGAATACCTCAATAGAAAAGAAACACGACTGTAAATATAGACCATAAAACAGAAAATTTACAATTCTAAGAGTACAGGTACATTGAAATCAATTAATTTCACTAAAAACAGATAAAACACTCGCTAAAACAGATAAAATTATTTAAAATTTACTTAACATTTAAAATAAAAATACATACCCATGCAACATGTTGAGGTTAGGACGCTACAGATCAGATTTCAACAGATTTTGCGCAACCCAACATACGTGATTACTTACATAGAAAACATTGGAACGATTTTTTACGCGTGTAACAATAACTATATTGCGTTCTTTAATTAAAATTACTTTTAGAAACTACGTTCAATAATAATGAATCAAGATCAAGTTAGTTAGTTTTGGTACAATGGCCTCGACTACGAACTGAGTCGATACCAGAAACTGATGTTCAAGTGAAATGATATGATTGGTCGGCGCAAGTTACGTTTACGCAAGTTACGCCGCATGTGACGGCACCCTTAGTGCAATCGGAGCCCTCCCTTTTAAGGCGTCGTCTACAATACACGGAGTAAGAAATAAGTAAGGCGTCGTCTACAATACACGGAGTAAGAAGTAAGAGTAAGAAATTGACCAGTCACAGTCGAATGTGAGAAGAATAATCGACTGTGACTGGTCAATTTCTTACTCTTACTTCTTATTCCGTGTATTGTAGACGGGCCTTTAGAGTTAAGGTCCGTCTACAATACACGGAGTAAGAAGTAAGAGTAAGGGCCTGAGCACAATAGAGGAACAGGAATTAGATATTAAGATTTCAACCTATCAGAAACTGATTACATCGGAATACGCGGTTTCTGATAGGTTGAAATCTTAATATCTAATTCTTGTACCTCTATTGTGCGCAGGCCCTAAGAAATTGACCAATCACGGTCGAATGTGAGAAGAATAATCGACTGTGATTGGTCAATTTTTTACTCTTACTTCTTAGGCTGCGTTCGTAAACGTTACCCATAGGGTAAAAGTGTCTCTGACCCCGTTCAGAAAGTCGAAAATGGAAAAATTACCTTTATCCGAAAACGTTCACAAAGCTTTCCAAGGATTACTCAGGGCATTCCTCAACATACCCTGCTCGGGACTGGGGTAGAGTTTACTCATCATGCGCAGAAACGCATTTTTCACATTATACGTGAAATTCTACTTCTTCTGAAATTCTTCTTCTTCTTTTTCACAATATATATAATAATCTGTTAACAAATTAAAAAGATATAACAAAACAATTGAACATTTAAATATTTTAATTTATTGTTTAAAAAGAACATATCTATATATTTATCTATTCATAGAAAAATATAAAATTAGTATATATAATATTCTTTTTTTACTCTTAAATGTTACATATATTATGTACCTTTACCACAGATGAGAAGAAAGTAATGTCGTTACTTTTTTATCATTACTTTTTATAATAATGATAGAACACTCTATAAAAGCTATGCAGGTTATTCCAGATCGTTCATAAACTGTAGGATGTTAACCTGTTCCTCAAACTGTCACCGTACATTCCCCACAAAATTTACCCGTACCTCGCAGGGTAAGGTTTACGAACGCACCCTTACTCAGTGTATTGTAGACGACGCCTCACAGTCGATTATTCTTCTCACATTCAACTGTGATTGGTCAATTTCTTACTCTTATTTCTTACTCCGTGTATTGTAGACGACGCCGCAGAAAAAACTAATCAGTGCTTAGTGATTCTTTAATATGATTGATTCTTGCTTTTAACTCTTCGCTAGATTTAGGTATAGGAATCAATCACATTAAAGAACCACTAAACACTAATTGATTAATTTTCCTAATTAGCTTTTTCTACTAAACACAATCACTGTGATTCTTATTTAAATCTAGCACAAAAAAATAAAGACAAGAGCCAATCACATTAAAGGATCGTATAAAAGAATCACTCAACGGTCATTGATCTCTTGTATACTAAAGATGCGCCTACCTATCTAATAATTAAAACGGCCAGGAGTAAAGATAAACAACAAAAGCAAAATATTGCAACTTTTTAGGAAATGTTAGAAATTTTTATTTTGCATGTACATGCTTATCAATATTTTATAAAGCTCGCAAACTGATAAACAAAATCGGCGAGAAGTTAGTGTGATCGCTAATCATGGTAAACACTAATATGCTATATCATAAAAATGATTTTTTTTTAAATAGCAAAAATTTGTAAACATTCTCGCAACCATTCACACACTTGGCACGTCGTTAATAAGTTCGTTATGCAGATAACAGCACTGTTGCAGGCATAAGATTGATTTCTTTCAGCGAGTTTACATTTTGTTTCCCTTTGTTTTCGCAAATTCTAAGCTAATCTCAGTTACCATTGCAAGATCACAATATCTCTCACACTCTCCGAAATTGACAGAAGAATCTCTCGCGCGCGCATGAATTATTTATTAGAACGCGTAAGATAGTTTGAACGACTGAACGCAATCAGGTGTATTTATCGCTTACACAAAATATTAGGATACAATCAGGAAATACTCTTAGATAACTGTAGGCTATAATTTACTTTACGTAAATTATAGCAAAAGTGAACTAGAGTTTTCTGGGCGTAATTCCTGAATGCACACCTAATAGTAATACACAACTGACTCATTGAGAAAAAGAATTGTCCGAATATTTCATCAGAATATACAACTATAAAATATATGGCGAGTTTTTATGTAGCAACAAACATGATTTCCATCCATTTGTCGTTGAGTTGCATTATCTTGTTGAGGAAAACAGACGGAATTAATTCTTGAAGCAGCCAGCTTTGCCCGCTTCATTTATAAATCTATTCATCAAATTCTCGTCCTCAAGCTTGGCGAAATTTTCTGTTTCCACCACAGCCATCATATGAATACTGGCGAATCGGACGCAGAATTCTCTCAGCTCCTGAAAAATTACCAACAGCATTCAATTATTGTACGTACATAACATACACAATGAAATGTTAATAGTAACAACGTTTGACTACCTCTGTATTATACTTCACTGCAAAGCTATAAAAGTAGGCGACATTTGATACAGTAATTCCTAGCTTTATTCTATGAATACACTGCTTCTTGAGATTGTCCTCACAATAACCATTGGCCAAATCAAAAAGTTCTGTTAAAAAAAACATTGCTTCAATTATTTGACGCATTCAGCGGATTCAACAGAGTGAGCGTTCGCTGCTATTGGTGTATTTTACCAGATCTGAAAGTCTGATTGGATGATTTAGAAAAATAACATCAATATCAACGTGCGCTCACTCAAATGTTTAGTCCGCTGAATGCGTCCAATGAGTATTTAGACCAATAATCGCTCATAATATACTCCACTTGCCTGATATCTTCTCAAAGGTATTTATAAGGCATAAATCTACTGTATTGGTGTATAAATATTTCAGGTATGCTTTGTAGACGTCATGGGAAACTTTATTAATCTCAATGACACTGTTGGGAGAGAATGGCGTTGACATGAGCAAAAACTTGAAAAATTTTACATAAATAACACTGATATTTATTAAGCTATTACCTTTGATTGTTTTCTGCCCAATCACCCTCAAACATTGTTCTGAGGTGTAAAGAGCAAATTGTCAAGATAATCTTATGCACATAGATACATTTGCCCTCCACTTGTATTTTGAGATCGCTTGTCAACTATATCATAAACGAGAGAACAAGTCATTAGAAACAAATGTATACCGTATTAGTATGGTACATAAAATAATCATTTATTTAAAATTTGGAAATAAAATCTGGAACACACTCTATTACACTACCAATTAAAGTACTCGCTCCAGTTTCGATATTTTTTTTATCTAGAAAAAAATTTCTAGAAATTTTGAAAATACTTAAGCTAATAACATAGTTAAAATAAGATAATAGAAAATAATAAAATCTTAATCATTATAATAAGGGTGGAAACATTATTATCCAAACAGTCAAACATGAAAAGAGACAGATTTCAAGGAGAATATGCTATAAATTTTTGATATCAGAGAAATTAAACAAAATTCACACAAAGCATGTAATATTTAATAATGTCGGTAAACTGCCGCCAGAAATAGGACAAAGCTTATTAAAATGTGTTGCCAGTATATTGGTGGCAGGAACCGAGTAAGAACTTTTGGAGCTTCTGTTTGATTTCTGTCGTCAGATGCCGATGCATGCAGGTCTTATTTGGTTTTTGTTAATCTACTGGCGTAGTACATCAGAGTAAATTCTAAATCAGTAATTCTATCGATAGATATTGAATCTTAATACGGACATAGACAAATATGAATCTACAATAGGAATCTAATCAAATTTGCTACCAATCTGTCAATAAACTATTAGCATTTTGCTATATGGGTACACGTATGTATTGATAATAACTGTGTATGCACAAGTACAAATATAGTAAAACTTATTCTTTTTAGCTGAACTTCTTGCAATGTCCATTTCTTCTCTTCCTTTTCTTCAACATGAAAAAAAGTTTAAAAACAAGATCTCTCTTTAAAACAGACTTCAGAGCTATTTATTTCATTGTACATTTCGAAAATGTGAAACAAAGATACGGAACAAAACATACATAATCGTCGAATGCAATTCCTAAGCATCCCAATATGTCCAGCTTTTCGTTCAAAATCAACGGTTTGTGCATAATGCTCGGCCCGCATTGCCCAAAGGCGTCGTGCACATTGGAGGATGAAGTGGCGATTGGGGTCGAGATGCACTCACCGCGGCAATCACCCCAAACATAGACACGTCCTGCTTCAGTGACAGCAACGCTAGTGTTGTTCAGAGCCGCAATGTCGACCCATCTCATTTTTTCCATTTGACTGACCTGATTGGTATAATTATTGATCATGACTATCTTTGCTTTATCTTTCCTTTTTTTGTTCTATTTCCTTCAAGATAACGATAAACACAAGTCTACCATGACTGGTATACTACAGAATTGGTCCATCTGGCCGGTCCCCAATTGGCTGAATTTGTTTCCGCCCCAGGCATAAATGGCCCCTTTGTCTGTGAGCACTAGTGTGTGATTTAATCCGCAAGTTACTTTGTCTGTAACAATATTGCTCAATGATCCTGTTTTGCATTGTCATCTTCTTCTTCATTTATTACTTTATCGAAAAGAGAATTACCTACAAGGCCTTCCGGTATACCAACCAACTGTGGTGTCATATTTTTATTCTCGAAATTGCTAGCCTCCTCATCAAATGTCACCATTTGGCGATCGAAAAAGTCTTCTCTGTGCACAATATATTTAGTCTGCTGCCGTCTATTTTTACTTTCATACTTGCCTCCTATCCCTAGTTGGCCAACGTCGTTACTGCCCCAACCATATACTTTGCCATTTCTGGTGACAGTCATGGCGAAGTTATAGCCGCAGGAGATACAACCAACGTTAGACAAAATAAGCTTAGGTGTTATAGAAAGTCCATAGGTACTGTTACCTTCTAGTCCACTATTATTTGATTTCCAGGCATACACCTTAATCAAACCAGTTATTTAACTTATATGATAACAGAGGGTTATTGTCGTCATACAACGATGTTTACTTACTTCGCCAATCTCAGTTAGAATGCTGAAATGTTTATTGCCGCATGCGATGTCCACGACGCGCTTCATGTTCTGACTGTCTTGAATAACAGGGATGTTTATTAAAGTAAATGTAAGATCCATATTAAATGTTCCATTCTTCCATTGACCATAAACGTTGTCACACGAATATACCTTTTGCAGATATTACTATCATTGATTCTAATATCTCATAAATGCATCTATTAATTTGGCGATTTCATAAAACTTTTGATAATTATTTTAGAATTGCTGGATGCATAAATGAAAAATGATAAAGTAGAGAAATTCAAACATGAATTTTTTTTGTGCATAAGCATCTTCTCTTCCATAGCAAAAAACTTCACAGTGGTCTGGTTTCCACCGAGGGTTTAAACCGGATCAGAATGTAAGAACCAACTACAATCGAGTATTCCGTTGTTATAGTCAAACGACAGGGGAATGCTCGACTGTAGTTGACTGGTTCTTACATTCTGATTCGGTTTAAACCTTCGGTGGAAATTAGGCCAGTGATGTCATAATAGACTCATAATAAGTTCACAAGCAAGTTGTGATGTCACTATACTCAATAGTCCATTCACAATGGTCCATGAAATGACCATGCTTTGTGCAGCTTGTGATCACATATGCTGTGGTAGCAGGAACTCGAGCACAATGCATCCTTCGTAAGTTTGTGCTTGCTTGCATTAGTGATGTGAAAAAGGTAAAATGGATGATCAATTTGCACAAACTGGACTAAAATTCATTGGACTTATGATCGTTCTCTTTGTGAATGGACTATATGAAATTATTAAAAGGTCACAGTGATATCACATTGTTACTTTAATCTGTGTGCGTGCGCGCGCGCGTACGTGTGTGTGTGTGTGTGTGTGTGTGTGTGTATGTCATAGCAGTATCACACAGTAAGGTACAATTTTTATCAAAGCTTCATATAATCATCATAGGGATATTACTTGTAATAAAGCATATATTCATAGAGCCACGTTTTTATATTTTTTGCTATGAAAGACATTAACTATTTTATCAACTATTTCACAAGATTATCAGAATAAAGCTTAACATTTAACAAATTCGTATTTTATGAAAATTATATATTATTATTTCAAAGGAAATGAATCAGAATTACATACATATGTTCCAGTGAGATGTTACAAAGACATCAATTAAAAATTCACTCTAATGTACAATTTCCTAACTTTTTACCTCTCCTTCATTCGTGAGTGCCAACATGTGAGATCCCATGCTATACGCAAATGTCTTTATATCTTTTCCACACAAATCCTTAATCTTTTTCCGATATAGCGTAGTAAAGCTATTATCTCTGTTCTCCAAAGCTTGGAGATTGTCATTCAGGTCATATACTTCCTTCTCTTTTGTTACAATTAAGGCCCTTTTACCCAATTTACCTATTTTGAGAAGTAATAATACTGCTAAGAGATTAAGTCTGGATCTACAATAGGGTTTTAAGCCTTAAGCCATAAGAAATGGACGAATCACAGTCGTTTATTCTTCTGGATTCGACTGTAATTGGTCAATTTTTTACTTAAGGCTTAAAAACTATTGCAGACCCGAGGTAATACACAAGAGAAGAAAATAAAGTAAATTACCAAATACCATAACCATGTGAATCTCGGAAATAAATTTTGGCTCCAGTGAACTGAAGACCGGCCAGTTACGTAGATTCGAGCACATATTGCTTCACAGGATCACTTACTTTACGAATGTTTTATTTAGTTTCTTGGTATCTTTTTATTCCGTTTTAAGCTAATCTTTCAGATATGAGTGTCTGTAGTTGTCAGTGAAATAGTGCTAACCTGTAATCAGTGATAACCGATAAATCAACAACTGAACAAATCAAAATCGAAAGAGAATTAATAGAACGAAAGATCCTTATATGTGTACTTCAACCAACTTTGATTATTCTGTAAATAACCAAATTTCCGGTTGAATCAAGAAAATAGCTGCTGTAATTATTTTGCAAAAAAAAAAAAACAACAAATTTATCATTTATCCTAGTCAAATGTGAGGCGAATAAACTCGAATATTCTCCTCACATTCGACTACGAATAGTTAATTACTTAAGCTGATTCTAGAATGAAAAGAACGTAAAATATTATATTATATTTCACTCACGTGAATAACATACGTATAGTTGATTTTTTTCAAACTAATAGCGTTTTTCATTGACAAAACTAGTGCGCACTCAGTGCACATTAAAGCTGTTGTACACTATTTTAATCTAAATATAAAAGTGAGATATCTCAATTGATAAAATGCCCAAAATTTATTTTATCAAATAGCACAATAAATATGTATCGAATATTTATATTTCACGATTTAATTCATTTATATATTTTTATTAAACGTATATCTTTACGTCGATTTTTGTACAACGACTTTAAAGTGTACTGAGTGCGCACTAGCTCTGCCAATGAAAAACGCTATAAAGATGGCTGTCAAACTGTCGAAGTCACATGATTGGTCAGTCGTAAGGCCGGAACAGCTCTTTGAGGCGTCGGCCCGTATTCAGAACGCGCTTTTATCGATAAAAGCGCACTTTTATTTCTGAAATTCTATAATATGCGTGACGTAAAGTATGGTATGTTAGCGTGCTAACATCGTTGTAAGCGCGTTCTGAATATGGGCTGTCGTCTACAATACACGAAGTAAGAAGTAAGAGTAAGAAATTGACCAATCACAGTCGAGTATTCTTCTCACATTCGACTGTAATTGGTCAATTTCTTACTCTTACTTCTTACTCCGTGTATTGTAGACGGGCCCACGACCCATGTTAAGCGGGATCTACAAAAGAAGTCGTAGCAGTCGTAGAGTCTTAAGTCGTAGAAAATTAACCAATCACAGTAGAATATGAGAAGAATAATCGACTATGATTGGTCACTTCTATTGTAGACCCCGCATTAGCATGGCTTTTAGCATGGCTACTTAAGGGTCCTCTACATAGAAGTCGTAGACGATCGTGGAGTCTTAAGTTGTAGGAAACCAACCAATCACAATCAAATATAAGGAGAATACTCGATTGGAATTGATCAGTTTCCTATGACTTAAGACTCCACGACCGTCTACGACTTCTATGTAGAGGACCCTTTAATGTCCAAAGGTCGCTGGCAATATTCATACAATACATATATGCAGCATGTCTGGAAATTACCGCCAAATGTTTCGTGCATGGGTAGAACAGACTATACTGAGTCGAAAAGTCCTGTACCATTTTGCGGTGTCAGCAATAGTCAGCAAAACGAGATATTAATTACTAAAAATTGCAAAATAATGGTCTTGAATAATTTTTTAATCAAATACTATCAACTTTACAGAAAAACTGCAAGAAACAAAAATTATTTTTAATAAGATTTTATTTGGACCGACAAGAATTAAACACTAAGTATAAGTATATTCAGGCCTATGATGATCAAAGCTAGATCTTTTTTGATCTAGCTTTGACCTAAATAATTCCCAGTGAATTATCTATATCCTATATATGTACATGCATACAGGGTATCCCAAAAAGGTCGGGACACCTAAATATCTCGGGAAATATAAGTTTTACAGAAAAGTGTTTCAGACAAAAGTTATATGGTTTAAAAATATCTATTTACTGATCCTATCAGTTTGACCTTGGGTTGCGTAGCCAAGGTCAGGTCAAGGTTACATTGATTTTCTGAAATAGAACACTCTATTTTTGATTCAAGAATCTAATAGCTGATGTCGAGAGCTTTCCAAAACGCTATAATGAAATATTTTTTTATGAAGTACTTTTCACGTTATAATGCTTCAAAGTTACAGTATGTACCGCCGGCATTAGCATTACCCAAAATATTTAATTTTGGAGACTGGCCAGTCAAGGCGAGATCGGTCGGTGGTCCGTGAATCTTGACCTTCAGTTAACGCACAAACAAAAACATAACGCGTGGTATTTCATATCTTGGGTAAGGGTATGAGCACAAGGATTACCGTAACGCTTTACGTCAGTCTTGAGGTCATTCTACATTGGTCGTATCGTAGCGTCGGAATCGTCGTAAGCATCATACGACTTAAAAATTGAAGCATTGGATTGGCTGAAGCAACAAGCTTGTGACTTGCGACGTCTACGATACGACCAATGTAGAATGGCCTTTAAGTTGTAGACGTAAGTAACGCACAAACATTAGCGTATGACTTTAATAGCGTTTTCCACTGGGAAAACTAGCACCGTGCTAGGTTTAGATGAAAACTGCACTAGTGCAGTAATAATGCAGGTTTAGTGCGGTTCAATGGAACATATCATTAGACATTCATTTTATTCACCCCTAAAAATATATAATATATAAATATGTTTATACTTAAATTACTTATTTTACAATATTCTGATTCATTTATTTATCTAAAACATTTTTTTAAATTAAATTTTTACATTTAAAGAATTTTAAACATCAAAATGTCATTACATAGCTATTATCAGAAACATTGAAACTAAACAATGTCATTGTTCTAATATTAATTACACTAACGTAATATCATATCATAACATAATATCATACCTTAGCACGAAAACAAACTCAATTTCAACTTACACTGGTCTCCACTGACTTCAAAGATAGTGGAGCAAAAGTTGAATTCAGTGCAAGTTTTTTGCACCAGTTTTATCAATGGAACATTAAACATTGAACTAGTTCTCACAGTGGAACAACACAATTGCACTCAGTGCGCACCAGTGTTGCACCAGTTTTCCCAGTGGAAAACACTACCAACATATGTATATTACCATAGGCAATGCTTATGGCAATGTACATAAGTTAACATATGAAGACTTTAAATTTACACAGAACTCTTGAGGAATATGTTAGCTACAATATCCAATGAATGAAAGTCGCCAAAATTTAAATCCAACGTCAATATTAACAAAAAAGTCAAGTGAGAAAATGGGGGGGGGGGGGGGGCTAAAAAATGGGATGTAACGGGGAGGTCTAAAAAATGAGATGTAATATGGAATACCGATGAAATTTTGACCATATATAGTAATAAATAACACAATAAATGAAATCCAAATTTGTTTATTTATATAAACTGATCAAGAAAAATAGAAAACTGTTCAATTTTTATATATATTGTACAATAACACAGAAAATATAATAGCATCGTTACGAACGTTATTACGAATGGATAAATAAAAAATCGCAAATAAGCTGATAAATCACAAATAAACTGATATGAAATACATACTCTAATCTAACCCTAACCTAATCTGATCACGAATAAGTTGTTAGTATGCATGGAATCTATTCCATGTTCTCAACCATAGATGTATTCCACATTACCTGAATGTCGTCATATGACAAATAAAGTCTTTTCGTAGCAATAAACAAGTTTAAAATAGCAATTCATCTGCATAATATTGTTCATGCAACATTATTAAAAGTCTGTGCAATATAAGCATTAAAAAAACTTACCTTCAGTTTATAAGAATACTTTTTAGAAAAAGCTGCCGAATCGTCTGACGTAACGAAAATGAATAAATGTTAATTGTAGCAAAACGGTTGGTCGGACCGAGTTCATTGCTTGTTATGACATGTTTGGTAACAGTTGCAACAACTTTCAGCGATTGCCGCCAGATTGCAATGCTTTGTTTAAAAAATAAGCCACTATTCAATATTAGTATAGCCTATGCCATAATCCCTGATTTTACCCTACTTCTATCAAAATAATTTAGTTGAGCCGATTTAGTCATTTCAACTTAGATGGTTGACATAAATAAACTATATATTCGCATGTGCAATTAAATAATGGTTGACTCGACCATTGGATAAACCAATTGTAAACATTTTTTCCGTATAACCAATTTTTTTGTTCAATGCACATTTACAAGAGATCATCCGAAGACGAGAAGAAAGTACACAATTTTAAAGAGTAAATATACCCCCTCGTATCTTCAC
>NW_017296945.1:102065-116195 GCF_001594075.2 Trachymyrmex cornetzi
ATGGTGCCCAAAGGGTAATATATGCTAATACTGGCGGTAATTGAATAAAATGCATAGATAAAATTGATGCGTTGTATTTCTTCGAAAAAAAATCGTACAACGCTTAATTTTTTTTTTATTTTTAAAAGAAAAGTCCATACTTTACCATGGTCATCATGACATTTACGAAAATAATGTGCACCCCGTAGCGTAGAGTACGAAAAGATACGTAAATTAAAAAAAAAACACATCATTATTTTTAAGTGATGCCAGGGGGATGAGGATATATCCAAAATTTATTGAAAACTTCGTAAAATACAGACTTTACCTTTCAAAATGGAAATGGAATCTTTTAAATGAGACTATATTTTTGGCGGAGTTACGCTTATTTGAATTTATGCAAAATTTTAATATAAATTTACCTATGCGATAATTTTGTTGACGAGTGTATGTATGGGTATATGTATATAGTATATTTTTTACGGATTGCTCGAATACTTAATGTGGTTCTTCGATGAAAATTTTCGTAAGAATTTACGTGAAGGAATACTTAACTGATCCTTAAAATCCATACAACAATTGTATACTTTGCCATTTTCAGTATAATATTTATTATTTATTATTTATTTATTTTTCATTTACATCAACATTCAACAATATTTAAACCTAATTTATTTAAAATAATTTAATCACTATCCTAAATTAATTATTTTTTTATATTTGTTATCTATTTACAATTATTTAATATTTTATAAATCGAATATTACATGCAATAATTGTTTCGACTAAAAGAATAAATCGTTTTCACAGAACAATGTCCATTATATGATTCTCCTCTCTAAAGCAAGGAACATGTTATTCTCAATAAACAGATCTATTAATTTCTGATGAAAAAAAATCTTCCCCTTTCTTTATAAACATAGCCTTTGTTTCGGCATCCAATTGTTGAAAACTTTCTGTCCGTATTACATTCGTCATGTTTTTAAAATAGAAGTTGAAACAATATTTCATTAATTCCTAAAGAATAGATACTACACATATAAGTGAATTACAAAACACTTAATAGATAGATTTTCAGAGCTAATGTATTATGCGTTAAACAGTGATATTCGTGTGAAGTAAAAAATTCGCGTATAGAAATTTTAAAGAAAAGAATATTTTGCTGGGATAGAAATAAGAATGGAAAACAAATCCCAATTGGATTAATACATAAATCCCATTATAAACTCTATAATTTTTTCTTTTGTCTCAGATAAGAAAGAAATCCTCAATAAAAAACAAAAAAAAATACCTATTATCTATCAAATACCTTTTTGTAATATTCCGCCATTTTGTTGATAAGGTTAAAGAGTTGTATGACGTTTGATATAGTAATTGTTTTTTTTATTGTTTCTATACAATCTATCTGGAGTTTTTTGAGGCAGACTTCATCTGCCAGTTCGAAAAGATCTGCAACGAGATATTTAATCGCAAATTATAGATGTAATATGCGGCACGTTTAACTCAAACTCACCTAACAGGTCCTCAAAAGGTGATAGATTGATCCCACCGGTATATAAATATTCTAAAAATTTTTTATAAACGACATACCTATAATAATGGGTTTCGATGATGCTGTCAAGAGGAATATGTTAAAATATTACAAAGAAATAAAAAAAAAGTTTTTTTTAAATATAATTTTCTATGTAAAAATATACCTTTGACTATTTTCAACAAAATTAGTTTGGAGCATACTTCTAAAATATACAGAACGAATCTTCAAGATAGCTTTGTGAACATAAATTGATTGTTTCTCGACTATTATCGTGAGATCACTCGTTGACTTTAGAGACGGGAAACAAGAATTAATTATTAAAGTTGAACATGTGTATTATGTAATCATCAAATTTTTCCTTTTATTACACAATGAAAAAATGTATGGTGCAATAAAAAGAAAAACATTTAATCCTCAGTACCCACAACGAGTTAGCGTAACTCTATCGATTTTCATAGTTCAAACGTTCTTTTCCGATCTCTTTTTCACTTATTGCAAAATATTTTTCGTGATATGACATTTTAGACTTTCGAACTGAAAAATTCTTTTTTTTTTAAGGATGGTAGATAGATATTTTTGAGATGTAGGTATACTGAGGGGTAAGATGCCAAATCACGAAACAAGAGATATTATTGAAAAATTCGCTAAGACTTTATCAAGGAGACAAAATAGGACTATGACAATCAATATAATCAAATTCGGCTAGTAAGACTTTCAATTAATGGCTTTTTTGCGGGTTTTAACATGCCATTAGTTACAAGACTTTGAAATTTTTTGATATCTTTTAAGGATTCAAAACTAAATTGTAAAAATAAATCGTACTGTTATCCTTATGGTACGTCATCGAAAATACTGAATTTGATAACAAATAAATACATATAATAAAGACTAACTGGATCGTTGAATGCAGTTTCCAAATCGTTTAGGATGTCAAATTCTTCATTTATGAATTCACGAGTCACGGATATTGGCGATTGACCTATCACCGAGTTGGATATGTCAAACACGTTCGTATATTCAAATATGGCAGGTTTTTTAAATGTTATTTCAAAAATACAACCCCATGTATACACAAGTCCATCCTCGTTAGACTTGACAAAATTTTGGGAACCAATGACGGCGATGTCCGATACTTTTTTTACATTAGCTACATTTATCTGCCAATCGAAAAATTCTCTAGATTAGTTTATGCTTTCCTATTTTTGTTCGGTTCGTCATAATACAATTACAGAAACAGATCATTTACCATGATAGGAGACAAAATGTCATCACCGTTATTCAGATCCAATTGTTTATAACTGTTCAAACCCCAGCCATAGACTTTTCCTTCATCGGTTAGAGCGAGTGTGTGATTAATTCCACAGACTACCTTGACTAAACATTAAGATTAAATAGATTAGGTTATTCTACAATACTAGCAGCCATAAATTCTTCATGTATACATCTTTTCATTTTCAGGAATATGTTTTAAAGAAAATTACCAATTGTTTTGCCTGCAAATTCCGCCATTTCACGTGGCTCTTCGACTATGAAAGGAAATTCGTCTAAAATTTGAGAAGAAGTACTCAAACTCAATTCCCCGCACAAAATTGTGTATATCCCCCAACTGAACGTTCTGCAGTTATCCGTAACTACCACATAAAAATTAGTTCCGCAACTCATGCACGTAATCTTCTCATTGATATCGACTTGATGCATATTGTAATATTTTCCCTGTTTCGAAACGTTTGTGTAACATACCTAAATTAAATAAGCGTAATATATCTAAGTGAAGATCGTAAAGTTAATAATTATTATTACTAATGTATTCATTATGATATTGTCGTAACAGTTTACTTTGCCATCATCAGTCAAAGCGAGAAAATTATTCATGCTAGTTGCAGCTTTTACAATTCTTGTGTTACTCCAATCAATCTTATGGGAAATATAACATATACGTGAGGGCTTTTCAAAATTTGCCATAATCTCATTTTCAATCTCATCGTCTGTAGATTCATCATCAAGATAGAATGCAGTTTTTACAATCGCATCGTTCCATACATATATCTTTTAAAAAAATTAAGTGATTACCGATTTATTCAGTTAAATTTATTATTAAAGACTATATTTTTAAATTAAAATCGTCAAATATTTCACTTTTCCTTAATAATACGAAAAAATATTTCGGGTGAAATTGGAACTGTTTCGAGAGACATATATTTTGATTATATATTTTTCTAGGTGGCAGCGCTAAAAAAACGCGGTCACCTCTACTATTGTAAATGTAATAACATGATTCTTTTACATAATATGATCCTTCTAATTATTCTACGTATAAAAATTATATGAACAGAATATATTGGGTATGGGAATAAGTTTCCGCCCATTGTAGAAAGATGTCGTTAGTAGCATTGCTTGTTTGTTTGATAGAACGGCAACACGTGTGTTTTTGAAAGGTTTGTGTTCAAACTTTTGAGCCCAATAGTTGGCAATGTTGGCAAAAGTCTTGTGAGATTGCTCGAGCGGGACGGACGTGTGCCGCGCCCGCTTCGGGTATTGCATCATCTCATTTATTTTTTGAAAAGCGATTCCGGTTTCGACCGTGCATTGTGTTATACTATTTGTCTTGACTACATTATTATTTCGATTAATCTATTTACGCATTATATTATTTGTCTTGATTACATCATTATCTCGATTAAACTATTTATTTACGACTTTGGCCGGAATCGTCGCCATTTCTGCGGCGCGTGCCATTAATTTCGAAGAAGAAGAAGAAAGACAATGTTGGCATTCGTTCGAAGCGTATAAAAGAGTAACTTTTTTTGCGTTGAAGATGTCGGAATTTATTCCAAAAAAGTAATATTTGCGGGAAGTTTTACTCCATTATTTTATTTTAAAGAAAAGTGCTGCAGAATCGCATGTTTGCTCGTAGATGTTTACGGTGAGCATGCTCCATCGAAAACCAGTTGTAAAGAATGGTTTCGGCGATTCAACAGTGGCGATTTTGACGTGCGTGACAAAGAACGCGAAGGTGCACCGAAAAAATTTGAAGATGCAGAATTGCAAGCATTACTGGAAGAAGATTCATGTTTATCGCTCGATAGGTTGTCAAAAGAGTTAAATGTTGATAGATCCACTGTTAGAAAACGTCTACACGCAATGAGAATGGTGCAAAAACAAGGAAATTTGGTGCCATACAAATTGAAAGAGAAACATGGAAAGACGTTTGGTCATCTGCGAGATGCTTCATCAACGACAACAAAGGAAGGGTTTTCTACATCGTATCGTAACTGGCGATGAAAAATGGATCTACTACGATAACCCTAAACGCTTGAAAGCATGGTTGATGCCAGATGAACCAGGTCCATCAACGCCAAAACGAAATATCCATGCTTCGAAGATTATGTTATGCATCTGGTGGGATCAGAGAGATGTTATATATATATTATGAGCTGCTCAAACCGTCCGAAACCATCACTGGCGATCGTTATCGACTACAACTGATACGTTTAAACCAAGCTTTGAAAGAAATACGACCGAAATGGGACAATAGGCATAACAAGTTGATTCTGTTACATGACAACGCTAGGCCACACGTTGCAAAACCGATCAAGAAATACTTGGAAGGAGTAAAATGGGAAATTCTGCCCCACCCGCCGTATTCACCGGACATTGCTCCTTCAGCTTTCCATTTGTTCCGATCCATGCAGAAGGCCCTTTCTGGAGAACGATTCAATTCTTAAGAAGATATCAAAAAATGGCTTGATGAATGGATCGCTTCAAAAGAACCAGATTTTTTTCATTCGAGGAATCCGTTTATTACCGGAAAAGTGGGAGAAAGTTGTCGTTTCCAAAGGAGCATACTTTGAATAAACTCACTTATATAGATTTGTTTAAATAAACACATCTTTTTCTTTCAAAAACGGCGGAAACTTATTCCCATACCCAATAATACGTGGGATCATTTAGTGTAATGCAAACAGAATTTCTTATTTCTAAAATTAACCATTTAACTTCATATTTTTTTAACCAATTATGTGTTTTTTTTGTACAAATTGATTCTCTTTATTATTCATTTGTAAAAATATTCAGGTGTGAGTTAGAGTAAAAAGTATTCGTACAAGAAAATTTGTTTCTTTATTTAAAAAAGTCTTTGTAGAAAATAAACATTAATTAGCTCAATTTTATATAATGAATTCATTCTATTGTAACATGAACAAACGAGCTTCGCATGTATTCCTGATTTTAGAAGGTAAATTTCTCGTCGGTACGAATACTTTTTGAGTATTCAGACAATATAATTTTTAATTTTCGCTTATTTTTCGGATGATATATATTGTATAATTAATATATTGTATAACACATCCTTTTGGTATATATAATTTTAAGAAACATACAGTCCATTTTATTCTTTATGAATAAATGATTAATTATCCAACAAGAAATGATCGTTAATTAAACGTTGAATTGACGTCAAATTAATGTTGAAATCATCGTATTTATATCAATTCGACATCGATTCGATGAGACATTTCTCGTTGGATAATATTTACTTCTTACAAATAAATTTTTTTTTTTATATTTTCTCAGTCCGAATGCTTTTTTACTCACTGTATGAATGCTTAATATGGCGACAAAATGTTGCAAGTTGTTCCGTTCAGGGAACCTCACAGTATAGAGGACATTTTCTGTGACTAACTTTTTTTGTCCTTACCCTTTCTAAATGTCTCAATTACTAGCACAGTAACTTGTGGCGAAAGAGAATTAATAAATTATCGACACGTATGTCACAATAAATACATGAAATTAATTTTTTTTTTAATGTATGGACATTTAAGATTATGATAATATAATTTCTTTTTTTCTTAGGAATTCTTAATTTATTTATTACATTTTATAAACGTTGATTTGTATCATTTAATGACATATGTATTCAAAATTGTCCCAGTTTGTGACGTATATTGGTCCATATCATTGATAGGTGATATAAACATACAACATCCCTAATATTGACACGTCGTATAGACACAGAAACGTTCTTATTACACACCCAGTTAAATAATCTTATATTTAATTTGAATTATTTTTAATCGTATCTAT
The DNA here is from genome assembly GCF_001594075.2 of Trachymyrmex cornetzi. Classification (NCBI taxonomy): domain Eukaryota; kingdom Metazoa; phylum Arthropoda; class Insecta; order Hymenoptera; family Formicidae; genus Trachymyrmex; species Trachymyrmex cornetzi. The sequence continues at coordinate 108,661 of NW_017296945.1, forward strand.
AGATCGCCACTATTTACGATAACAACATATTGTACTCAATATGTTGTTAATTTGATTAAAACATGGGATTTAAACAATTTAACTAAGGAAAATATACTGCCGTCTTAGGTTAGGAACTGTACCGGCTATCACAAATTGGTACAAAATCATGAGTCTCCCTATTACTAATTTAAGCAAGACAATTCATAGAGTAGGAACTCATATTTGTATGTATATTCTTTAAATTCTGAAAGAATATAAGTTACGATATTGATATCGTTCCTTGATTTAATAATAATTGATATTTATACATTACGTATTTCATTTAAAAAAAAAATAGGAACGTTTTTATTGTTTTATATCATATATTTGTTTGAAATGTCAGTAATAAAAACAAACAAAATTTCAGTACCGATTAATGAGACGTGCATTAATTATCAAAATATGAACTTTTGTGATGTTATCAGTTATTATTCACAATGTTTTTAATATCTATTTAACTTTGGGTGCTTACTTTCATTTACTTTTAATTTAATAATAGTTAGAATAATTCGACGAAAGGACCATCGATATAGTCGTTGCCTTACAAGATGTTAGTGAGCATCTGTTAGATTTGTCATCGTTGATAACATGCTTACAATTATAATACTTTAGCGTTTACAAAAGCGCTTAATTTTATTCAAAATTCGTTGTAATAGATAACATATACAATTTAGAAAACTAAAACATTTTTTGAAATTAACATTGGTCTATATTAACTGATTTATTGAGAAAAACGATCACTATTGTCACTAATTGGGACATTTACCTTAATTAGGTCTCCTTATTCTTACTTCATGAGACTAAGCCTTAGGATTCCCTTAACATGTGGAATAAATTATAAAATGTCTGGCTTTGATGTATCTGCTTAATATTCATATTTGTAGAACAATTATGAAATCATATCATATAAAAAAAATCATAATTTTATTTAAAAATGTAAAGTTCTTTATATCTTTATGGTGTTTTCATCTAAAAAAAATTAATGTAACCAAACTATACGTTCTTTTGGAATCTGCTGTATTACTTTCATACGAAACGTTTTTTGTTTAAAAAAAACAATTGAAATATTTAAAATTTTCAATTTCAGTACCCTTTGTATGCGTTAGAATCAATGAATTTAGTTACAATATACTTATGTGTTAAAGTAAAATAATGTACTATAAACCCTTATATAAAAATCTAATACCAAAACTAGCCAATTGATCACATATTTTCAATATTAAAAGTGCTGCTAACAATACTTTTAACACTCAACATAAATGATTAATTGCGACCAGTGTATTACTATTAAATGTCTATAAGGGAAAGTAACCCAAAAATTAATAGAGAGTGTCGATCATACATTTAGTAAACTTACAAAATTGTTGTCAATTCTATGAGCTTGTTCAATACGGTAAATGAAAAAAATTAATTTTTACTTCTTATAATTAACTTTATATTGAAAAACATTATGCACTTATTGCATGAACATGATGATAAAGAAGAATGGTATAACATACATATAAAGAATTAACGCTTTAAACGTATTTGGCACATCAACGTATTATATAAGGCGTCGTCTACAATACACGGAGTAAGAAGTAAGAGTAAGAAATTGACCAATCACAGTCGAATGTGAGAAGAATAATCGACTGTCGTTGGTCAATTTCTTACTCTTACTTCTTACTCCGTGTATTGTAGACGACGCCTAACATTGTAAAAATATTAAATATATTCATTTTTCCTTTATAGGATTATTGCTTCTATAAAGGATTTATACATAGTTAGTGATACATGTCATAAGTTTTACTATTTTTTTCTAATGAGACACTTTTATAAAGGCAAAATTTAACTTATAAAATAAATTTGTTTCTTTTTTATTTCCATATATTTTATTTATTAAGAAATAAATATTGTAATATTCTTTTACACTCTGTGTGTACTTTATACTCTGCTCTATAATGTAATTTCTAAATGTCAAAAAAATTCAACAAAGATTCATTCTAGTAAAATATGAAATGTCAATTTTTATTACGATATATAAATTGTTCATGTACCTCAACGTCTTCAGTAACCAAAAAAGTATTGCCCCGTTCTGTAATATTGGCAACCAACAACCTTATTGTTTTATTGAACATAATATCCACTTTAGTAGGATGGTGTTCTGCATCTATATAGCCAATACCATTCTTAAAGCCGATGCACGATTGCATTGCAAGCCTTGTATAAAAATAATTACAATTGTTATTAAATACATTTTGCCGTAAAATAAATGATTAATTAGGAAAGTAATTAGTTTATCTCGTTTTGTGTGAAGAACAAAAAGTGATAGTAATCGGAATTTTGGTTCATTTGTAAAGTTGCAGATTGAGCTAAAATAAATGTTAAAAGAACAATAGCTATTACGTACGGAAGGACGTAAGAACTGTAGGAAATTAGTGAAAAAGTATTTAAAATTTTTTACTCTTTTAAAATTTTTCTGTGATTCGGTGTTTGCTCAAGCTTTGTTGTTCATGTTTTCTTGCATGCCATAAGATCTGATCGTATAATGATACACTTTTCGTCATTAATATTGACGATCGCGATCCCGTGTGCTGTTTTACAAAGACAAAAAGCTGCTATCTCTTCTTGATCTTATAAAATTTAAAAGCAGAAGAAAGAAAGATTTCGTAGGAAATCTTATACGCTTTACCTTTGCCAATACAGACGTAAAAAGGATAATAAATTCAAATTCAGACGTGATAATTATCACATTAATTTTTACTTCGCGAGAAACGTTAATTGTCTATTACGTTGCTTTTATCGTCTACGAGTTATCCAGTTCTCGATGTCTACGTGGACAATTGAACCAATCAACGTAAAATCTTGGATCTTTTCGTAATGCTTGTACGTCTTACTCTCAATCTTCGCGTTCTATCTTTTCAACGTCCAAATGTGCGTATGTTTAAGTATTAGGTGTTAAACTTAATTCCTGCCGTTTTTCGTCTACAAAATTGATTTGTTTCGAAGGGACGATGAATAAATACCTTAATCAAAGTAATTTCCTTCGTTTTCTACTTTATTACTAATTAATAATATTTTATTAATAATACTTTGATTAAGGTATTTCCCTTCGAAACAAATCAATTTTGGAGACGAAAAACAGGAATTAAGTTTGACACCTAATACAAAAATTTCTGGGAATTTTAATCAACACACAAACGAATGTCTTCATGTACTTTTTTTTAGTTTTCTGACTGTCGCAATCGTAGAATAAGCCCGAATCTACAATAGATTTGTAAGCCTTAAGCCATAGGAAATGGACGAATCACAGTCAATTATTCCCCTTACATTCGATTGTAATAGGTAAATTTCTTACTGGTTAAGTCTTAAAACATCTATTGTAGATCCGGACTAAGAGTCTCTACACATAAATTTTCATTGTCGCATAAAAATATGCACAAAGAAGAATCTAATCGCGTTTATCTTATAAAGATTCGTGTAATATGCCATTGGATAATCTTCTCGCTAAATCATACTAAAAGTACGAGTCTAATTCTGGATCATTAATATTGGTCCATTATTATTTCAAAATTATTCGTCGATGTATATTTAAAAAAACAGGAAAAGAGAAACTTTAAACTTACCAACGTTTGAAAGCGATTAAGTCTATATTTTGCTGTTCCTCATTATTCTCTCTCATATCGTTTTCGTTAAATTTGAGCGAAATAGACATGATAAAGATCGATACGTTATCGTTAGTAACGCTAAATACAATTTGTAGAAATATTTGTTAAATAAGATCTTATTTCACAAGTGATGCGTACTGACGATTGAAATTGGAAAGAAACGAACTCTTTCCTTGAAAATCAATATACTTTCGTGTTATTGAGAACAGTATAAATGTTATCTAGTTAGGGTTTGTGTTCATGATGCTAAAACATGATTCGAGTTATTTATCTATATTAGAAATCAGCTTTTATGACCTATACCAACTTTAAAATATTAAACCAGTGCTATAAGTTGTGAATGGTTGTAATTAGTGTTGCGACGTGGTCAAATGGGACATCCCTGTTGTCACCGATTAAGATTAATAAGTATTCCACACAGTATGCGCCCGTGTGTTAAATTCTTCAACACGTTGCTATACATTTATATACAGAGTGATTCACTTAAATCGACCATCTGAAATATCTCACGTATTTTTGATGATATAAAAAAATATTTCGAATGGAAATGGAACTGTTTCGAGGAGGACGTATTTTTATCATGTTGTCTTTTTTTTAGGTGGAGGTGCCAAAAAGATATAATATTAACCTCCACTTTTTTAAATGGAATTGTATGATTTTTAATTTTCAAGCTTTTTTCTTACTGTAACCTCATTACGTGTCTCATTAATCAGTTGCACTAAATACAGTGCTTGTAAACCTTCATCTTCGCTATCTGATGACGAAGATGATGATAAGGATGATGATGAAGATGAATCACATTCATTAATAACATTACTAATGAATAAAGGCAATAAATTTTCTGGTCGCTATTTTGTACATAGAACGAAACGATGTTTAAGCATTAATGCGATTCATGAGCATCATGCATGAATCGGAAAGCACCCTTAGTCCGCTCTAGCTACAGAAAAGTGATTGGCAAAAAAAGTCGGGACACCCTGTATATTGATATAATAATTAAACAACCGACAACGTTTAGGGCAGGGCTGCCGAATCAGGGACGATTTACGAGGGGGTGGCGCACTTGCACACACCACTCACATCGGCCTGTTCCTAGTAATTTTTCATTGCTTCACCAATGAAATTATATTATTTTTAATTAGCCAATTAGCGATGTGGACGTTTGATGTACACGCCTGTTTACGACATCGCCATCAACACCATCAGTCGGCGACCTAGCGCGACAATAACACCGACGAGATATTATTAAAGACTGTCAACCCTGGGCAAATTTTAGGCGGTATAAAAAGGGCCCGGAGGTAATTCAAGAACTGTGACATTACCGACAATTGATATAAATTTGCTATTATTAACATAAATATTTGGCTCATGCATTATTAAATTCATGATTTTTTATTACATAAATGTCTCATAAGTAAATATACATACTTGTAAAGCTGTAATATCCTATATATTGCAAAAAAATCACAATTTTTTCTCTGCAATTATCATCTTATTGATAATCAAACTTGATGATAACATTAAAATCTCAATTTTAAAGAAAAATCGAGTATTATTGAGTTATAAATGCATACATACATCTACTGAACTAATAAATCATAAAATTAGTACAATATTATCAGTTTTTAACTCTTAATCACTTCAATATTCACAAGGACGCGAACTCCCGTAAGAATGTCGGTCTTTAATATAGTATCTCGTCGGTGCTGGGAAGCAACTACACACTTAAGAATAATTCGTCTATGTGTCATACAGACACGTTTTGTAACGATTGAATAATATGTTTAGATTTAGTCAATAGCCCTGTTTTTCTATCAGCGATTCCTATTAGAAATATTAGAAGAATGTTGTTTTATTTTATACATAAGTACGGAAATACAGTTTATATTTGTATCTTATATAAAACTATAAAGACAAAAAATATATCCAAAATTATCAATAAATTACCATTTTACCGCAATTTTACCGTAAGTAATTGTAAAATTGAATTTGACGGTACTTTTACATCTCTACTTTTATTTGAAACATTTTTTATATCATAAATAAGCGAGATACTTCAAATGGTCAATTCAAGCCCATACAGCACAGAACATCGAAATAACGTTGTTGAGATGTTGCAATGTTGAAATGTCAATGTATTATTAATGTTGTATTTATATTGATTCTTCCACATTGATTATTAATATATGTTGCTACAACGTTGAAACAATATCGAATAAATTGAACCACAAGTTGAATTTTTATTGATTTTTCCACATTGATTGTTAATGTTGCTGCAACGTTGAAACAACATTGAATAAATTGCATCACAAGTTGAATCTTTATTGATTTTTCCACATTGATTGTTAATGTTGCTGCAACGTTGAAACAACATTGAATAAATTATATATTAATTAATATCAATTTATATTTATATAGAATGTCATGTAAATAGAAAATTCAAATTACGTAAATTAATCTTTTAACGAAATTTATTTTTAAACAATAAATATTTAAATTTATTGTTTACCCGGGAATCGGATGCGCTCTCAGAGCCCGTACCCGCTAAAGTGGATATCTTCAGAGTGAAGCCAATGCAGGTTCTTCTTCCTGATTGATTCCATCATTTCACGATCAAACTATTATAGCGTTTTCGATTTACTGGCTGCGTTCAACAGATTCAGCAGTTTTGCAACCGTTTTATAATTCGTCGCACTGATTGGATTGTACTTTTGAATTTAAAGGAATAGTCCTATCTCAGCGAAGAATCACAAAACGGTTGAAAAAAACTGTTGAGTCTGCTGAACGCAGCCATTGACTCGACCGGGGTGATCCCGATTGACCACGACATGATTGGACACCACCAATCACAGCGACCGGTGCTTAGGAGCTTTGTAGTCTCAAGCGCTGTGAGTGGCTCGTGTCCAATTGAGCCATGTCCAACTGAGTGCCACCCGACTCGACCCAACTCCGAGTCAATGGTCTGTTCTTTTTAGCTGCATTTCTTGCACAATGTAGCTCTTCTTTTGCAGCTAAACAGAACAGACCATTGACTCGGAATCGGGTCGAGTCAGTAAATCGAATACGCGATTAGCAAAGATGTAGAGAATGGATTGCGCGAACTGTGTGTCAAAATGGTCGATAGGGATGAGAGAGAGGGACCGTGGTAGACTGCCATTGCTATCTCTTTCTATTCAATGGTGTAATGGGAGAGAGAATGAGAGGGGGATTGGCCGTCTCCCACGGACCTCTCTCTCATTATTGTCGATCACATTTGATACACTACTTAGATACGGATCACGCAGTCCATTCTCTATGTCTTTGGCTATTAGTTATAAGAAGAGGACGTAGAGAAAAAGAAGAGGTTAAAACTAAGAATTACGTCATAAACATCTATCGTAAAATGGCGACTTCCGGCTTATTGGCTCCACTCTCCTTATTATACCCACTCTAAAGGTGCCGTCACATGCGGCGTAACCTTCGTAAGCGTAACCTGCGTATCTAGTAATTTACTAGAATACGTTATTTTTTATTTATGAGAATACGCCATTCTGAAAGCCCGTATTCACATTGAGCGTATTTCGCGGGGTGTGTTCCCATTTGCTGATTTCCAGTATAGTATCCACTAACCGCCATATTGTATTACTGGGACAAGCGTTTCCTTTCTTTCGTAAAAAGATCCAGTAAAATCATAACCTAAATTCGTACGTGTTTCCATGTGCTTCAGAGAATCGTTTTCTCGGGCGTGTTTAATTTGCGATTAAGCAGAAAGGTATTGTGCTTCCACGTGCTTCAGAGAATCATTTTCCCGGTCGTGATAAAGCAGAGAGGTATTGTGTTTTTATATTTGTTTCAGTTTTGTTGTATTGTTTAATTAGTTGATGCTGT
>NW_017296945.1:116417-119961 GCF_001594075.2 Trachymyrmex cornetzi
ACGCCCGAGAAAACGATTCTCTGAAGCACGTACGAATTTAGGTTATGATTTTATTGGATTTTTTTACTAGAGAAAGGAAACGCTTCTCCCAGTAATACAATCTGGTGGTTACTGGATACTATACTGGAAATCAGCAAATGGGAACACACCCGCGGAAGATTAGAGAAATGCGGAACTAATGCAACCAATTGCTGATTAGAATTTCTGTTGTACTCTCTAACAGAAATGCTAAATGAATTTACGATTGGTTTTCGTAACCTACGCATCTCGAAAAGTACGCCTCATGGGGAACCGGCACCTTTTCATCACGTATATATGAGCGGATGATCGAATAAATTATTAAAATTGGAAAATTTTATGAGACCACTCTTAGGCTTATTCGATGCGTTTTTGCATGAAACGAAAGAATCTGGCAAAAAAAAACGTCGTTCTGCCTTGTGATCTGAGATATTAAGCGTTAAAATTGATGACTATTGAGATTAGGAAATCTGTCACAGAGGCAAAATGAGGTCTATAATTGTACTGTTTCACATGGGTTTTGACTTTTCACGCGATGCAAAGGGGCGCACGACTTCTATAATTGTACTGTTGCAAAATCGAAACCCTTGTGTATTTTTTCAGACAGAATAAGCTAAAATGAGCCAGAAATTAGATTCGACACATGGTGATTCTATAATGTTTCGGCGTAACAACAAAATAGCGTAAAAAGCATAAAGTGACTAAGCAGAAACTGATGTTCAAGTGAAATGATATGATTGGTCGGCGCAAGTTAGGGTGCCGTCACATGTGGCGTAACTTGCGTAAGCGTAAGGGCCTGAGCACAATAGAGGAAGAGGAATTAGATATTAAGATTTTAACCTATCAGAAACTGATTACAACGGAATACACGGTTTCTAATAGGTTGAAATCTTAACATCTAATTCTTGTTCCTCTATTGTGCGCAGGCCCTAACTTGCGCCGACCAAAAAATTGTAAAATATTAGTCTTGAATAATTTTTTATTCAAATACTATCAACTTTACAGAAAAACTGCAAGAAACAAAAATTATTTATTTTCTTCTCATAAAGTTCTGAGAACTTTTTCACAATTTTTTCACAATTTTTTAATACCGTATTTTCTCATGTTTGTAAAAATAAGAAAATGCAGTAGGGTAGACCGGGGAGTAAAGGACCACTTTTGACATTTTTTGCTATAAAATAAAGAATATTTAACTCACACAGATCGTGATGATATTTTTCGAAGCTAGAGTCCTTTGACTATAAAATACATACAAGAAAGTATGCATATATACCCTTCATAACAAAGATATCGTAAATTTTACAGAGGAAGTCATTCGGCACTTCTTACCTCATATGTGGGGCAAGAAGTTCCACATAATGGGGTAAAATGTACCAATACTAATACTATATTACGTTTGAACTATTTTCAGAGATAAAAATAGGTATATACTAGAGAGTTTTTTATTATAAGGTGGGTTTTTATTATTAAGAGGGTTTTGGTAACAAAATTATAACAGAAATATTTCAGTTTTAACAGAAAATTAAATTATTAATGTTTTCTTAACCTAAGACAAACTATGAAAAGAAGAAACAAAACTAGCACTATATCGTGCTCGAAAACAAATAAGAATAGTCTTTCCTCTTATACTTGATTTTTTAAGTCATTTTGACCTTAATAAAAAATTAAATCAGTCTTCCAATAATGAATGATTATAACGAATTTGAAAAAATATTAGTTATAAAAGATAATTAAGCGATAAAATCATTCGTCATCATTATTACAGTAATATAGACGCGTCAAATAAGCCTAATTGAATCGAAATCGGAGATGAAAGTCGCATTCTGAATAATTTATATGTTTCTCTGGGTAACGAACACCACTAATGCTAATTCTATAATGAGTCGACAATCGAAAGTAATCGGTAGCGTTTCGTACTGTTGACTATTGGTCAACTTCACTGATAAGATTATCGACTTAGGATTATCGACTTGTTATAGAATCAACATTAACGAATACAGAGCAACCATGACACTTTTACCCCAACAACCATGGCACTTTTTACCCCAACAAGTCACGTAAACTTTGCGGCATTGTTATTAAAAAACTATAATAGAAATAACAATTCTAATAATCACACTGTTAAAACAATAGAATAAGATTAATAAATACACTTATTTAATCTATCTAGGTGTAAAAATGATCCCTTCAGACCAAAATAACTGCGGTGCTAATATCTTACTTTTGGTTCTCAAACACATGGGCACATCCGTGCAAGTTCCCTGACGGTTATTAGGCAGTAACGAACTGTGTGACAAAAGATTCTTACTCTTAGTTGACGAACTGTGTAGCGGAATTTTCTAGTGAATGCCTTATTACGGAGATACAAGGGGTGGACCTTTTTCCCCGGAGACCTTTACTCCACAGTCTACCCTACTAAAAAGTTGATACAAAATTCTGAAAAAATTCTAAAAACTTTATGAGAAGAAAATAAATGATTTTTGTCTCTTTCTTGCAGTTTTTCTGTAAAGTTGATAGTATTCGAGTAAAAAATTATTCAAAACCAATATTTTGCAAACACTAATTAAAACCATTCACAACTTATAGCACTGGTTTAATATTTTAAAGTTGGTATAGGTCATAAAAGCTGATTTCTAATATAGATAAATAACTCGAATCATGTTTTAGCATCATGAACACAAACCCTAACTAGATAACATTTATACTGTTCTCAATAACACGAAAGTATATTGATTTTCAAGGAAAGAGTTCGTTTCTTTCCAATTTCAATCGTCAGTACGCATCACTTGTGAAATAAGATCTTATTTAACAAATATTTCTACAAATTGTATTTAGCTTTACTAACGATAACGTATCGATCTTTATCATGTCTATTTCGCTCAAATTTAACGAAAACGTTATGAGAGAGAATAATGAGGAAAAGCAAAATATAGACTTAATCACTTTCAAACGTTGGTAAGTTTAAAGTTTCTCTTTTCCTGTTTTTTTAAATATACATTGACGAATAATTTTGAAATAATAATGGACGAATATTAATCATCCAGAATTAGACTCGTATTTTTAGTATGATTTAGCGAGAAGATTATCCAATGGTATATTACACGAATCTTTATAAGATAAACGCGATTCTTCTTTGTGCATATTTTTACGCGACAATGAAAATTTATGTGTAGCGACTCTTAGTCCGGATCTACAATAGATGTTTTAAGACTTAAGCAGTAAGAAATTTACCTATTACAATCGAATGTAAGGAGAATAATTGACTGTGATTCGTCCATTTCCTATGGCTTAAGGCTTACAAATCTATTGTAGATTCGGGCTTATTCTACGATTGCGACAGTCAGAAAACTAAAAAAAAGTACATGAAGACATTCGTTTGTGTGTTGATTAAAATTCCCAGAAATTTTTGTATTAGGTGTTAAATTTAATTCCTGCCGTTTTTTGTTTCCAAAATTGATTTGTTTCGAAGGGAAGATGAATGAATACCTTAATCAAAGTAATTTCCTCCATTTTCTACTTTATTACT
>NW_017296945.1:120184-151945 GCF_001594075.2 Trachymyrmex cornetzi
GGCATCGAGAACTGGATAACTCGTAGACGATAAAAGCAACGTAATAGACAATTAAGTTTCTCGCGAAGTAAAAATATAATGTGATAATTATCACGTCTGAATTTGAATTTATTATACTTTTTACGTCTGTATTGGCAAAGGTAACGCGTATAAGATTTCCTAAGAAATCTTTCTTTCTTCTACTTTTAAATTTTATAATATCAAGAAGAGATAGCATCTTTTTGTCTTTATAAAACAGCACACAGGATCGCGATCGTCAATACTCAATATTAATGACGAAAAGTGTATCATTATACGATCAGATCTTATGGCATGCAAGAAAACATGAGCAACAAAGCTTGAAGAAACACCGAATCACAGAAAAATTTTAAAAGAGTAAAAAATTTTAAATACTTTTTCGCTAATTTCATACAGTTCTTACGTACTTCCGTACGTAATAGCTATTGTTCTTTTAACATTAGTTTTAGCTCAATCTGTAACTTTACAAATAAACCAAAATTCCGATTACCATCACTTTTTGTTCTTCACACAAAACGAGATAAACTAATTACTTTCCTAATTAATCATTCATTTTAAGGCAAAATGTATTTAATAACAATTGTAATTATTTTTATCCAAGGCTTGCAATGCAATCGTGCACTGCCTTCAAGAATGGTACTGGCTATATAGATGCAGAACACCATCCTACTAAAGTGGATATTATGTTCAATAAAACAATAAGGTTGTTGGTTCCCAATGTTACAGAACGGTGCTATACTTTTTTGGTTACTCAAGACGTTGAGGTACATGAACAATTTATATATCGTAATAAAAATTGACATTTTATATTTTACTAGAATAAATCTTTGTTGAATTTTTTTGACATTTAGAAATTACATTGTAGAGCAGGGTATAAAGTACATACAGAGTGTAAAAGAATATTACAATATTTATTTCTTAATAAATAAGATATATGGAAATAAAAAAGAAACAAATTATTGTATAAGTTAAATTTTGCCTTTATAAAAGTGTCTCATTAGAAAAAAATAATAAAACTTATGACATGTATCACTAACTATGTATACATCCTTTATAGAAGCAATAATCATATAAATGAATATATTTAATATTTTTACAACGTTATATAATACGTTAATGTGCCAAATACGTTTAATGCGTTAATTCTTTATATGTATGTCATACCATTCTTCTTTATCGTCATGTTCATGTAATAAGTGCATAATGTTTTTCAATATAAAGTTATAAAAAGTAAAAATTAATTCTTTTCATTTAAAGTATTGAACAAGCTCATAGAATTGACAACAATTTTGTAAGTTTACTAAATGTATGATCGACACTCTCTATTAATTTTTGGGTTACTTTCCCTTATAGACATTTAATAGTAATACACTGGTCGCAATTAATCATTCATTTTGATTGTTAAAAGTATTGTTGACAGCACTTTTAATATTGAAAATATGTGATTAATTGGCTAGTTTTGGTATTAGAATTTTATATAAGGGTTTATAGTACATTATTTTACTTTAACACATAAGTATATTGTAACTAAATTCATTGATTCTAACCCATACAAAGGATAGAGAAATTGAAAATTTTAAATATTTCAATTGTTTTTTTTTAAACAAAAAACGTTTCATATGAAAGTAATACAGCAGATTCCAAAAGAACGTATATTTTGGTTACATTAATTTTTTTTAGATGAAAGCACCATAAAGATTTAAAGAACTTTACATTTTTAAATAAAATTTGGATTTTTTTTATATGATATGATTTCATAATTGTTCTATGTACAAATATGAATATTAAACAGATACATCAAAGCCAGCCATTTTATAATTTATTCCATATGTTAAGAGAATCCAAGGCTTAGTCTCATGAAGTAAAAATAAGGAGACTTAACTAAATTAAATGTCCCAATTAGTGACAATCGTGACCGTTTTTCTCAATAAATCAATTAATATATACCAATGTTAATTCCAAGAAATGTTTTAGTATTCCAAATTGTATATGTCATCTATTACAACGAATTTTGAATAAAATTAAGCGCTTTTGTAAACGCTAATGTATTAAAATTATAAGCATGTTATCAACGATGACAAATCTAACAGATGCTCGCTAACATCTTGTAAGGCAACGACTATATCGATGGTCCTTTCGTCGAATTATTCTAACTATTATTAAATTAAAGGTAAATGAAAGTAAGCACCCAAAGTTAAATAGATATTAAAAACATTGCGAATAACAACTGAAAACATCACAAAAGTTCATATTTTGATAATTGATGCACGTGTCATTAATAGGTACTCAAATTTTGTTTGTTTTTATTACTGACATTTCAAACAAATATATGATATAAAACAATAAAATCGTTCCTATTTTTAAATAAAATACGTAACGTATAAATATCAATTATTATTAAATCAAGGAACGATATCAATATCGTAAGTTATATTCTTTCAGAATTTAAAGAATATACAAATATGAGCCCTACGCTATGAATTATCTTGCTTAAATTAGTAATAGGGAGACTCATGATTTTGTACCAATTTGTGATAGCCGGTACAGTTCCTAACCTAAGACGGCAGTATATTTTCCTTAGTTAAATTGTTTAAATCCCATGTTTGAATCAAATTAACAACATATTGAGTACAATATGTTGTTATCGTAAATATTGGCGATCTATAGATACGATTAAAAATAATTCAAATTAAATATAAGATTATTTAACTGGATGTCAGTAATAAGAACGTTTCTATATCTATATGACGTGTCAATATTAGGGATGTTGTATGTTTAGATCCTATCAATGATATGGACCAATATGCGTCACAAACTGGGACAATTTTGAATACATATGTCATTAAATGGTACAAAAATAACGTTTATAAAATGTAACAAATAAATTAAGAATTCCTAAGAAAAAAAGAAATTATGTAATTATAATCTTAAATGTCCATACATTTAAAAAAAAAATTTAATTTCATGTATTTATTGTGACGCGTCGATAATTTATTAATTCTCTTTCGCTACAAGTTACTGTGCTAGTAATTGGGACATTTAGAAAGCATAAGGAGAAAAAAGTTAGTCACAGAAAATATCCTCTATACTGCGAGGTTCCCTGAACGGAACAACTTGCAACATTTGTCGCCATATTAAGCATTCATACAGTGAGTAAAAAAGTATTCGGACTGAGAAAATATAAAAAAAAAAAATTTATTTTTAAGAAGTAAATATTATCCAACGAGAAATGACTCATCGAATCGATGTCGAATTGATATAAATACGATGATTTCAACATTAATTTGACGCCAATTCAACGTTTAATTAACCATCATTTCTTGTTGGATAATTAATCATTTATTCATAAGGAACAAAATGGACTGTATGTTTCTTAAAATTATATATACCAAAAAGATGTGTTATACAATATATTAATTATACAATATATATCATCCGAAAAATAAGCGAAAATTAAAAATTATATTGTCTGAATGACCAAAAAGTATTCGTACCGACGAGAAATTTACCTTCTAAAATCAGGAATACATGCGAAGGTCGTTTGTTCATGTTACAATAGAATGAATTCATTATATAAAATTGAGCTAATTAATGTTTATTTTCTACAAAGACTTTTTTTAATAAAGAAACAAATTTTCTTGTACGAATACTTTTTACTCTAACTCATACCTGAATATTTTTACAAATGAACAATAAAAAAAATCAATTTGTAGAAAAAAAACATAATTGGTTAAAAAAATATGAAGTTAAATGGTTAATTTTAGAAATAAGGAATTCTGTTTTCATTATACTAAATGATCCCACGTATTATATTCTGTTCATAGAAGTTTTATACGTAGAATAATTAGAGGGATCATATTATGTAAAAGGATCATGTTATTACATTTACAATAGTAGAGGTGACCGTGTTTTTTTAGCGTTGTCACCTAGAAAAATATATAATCAAAATATATGTCTCCCGAAACAGTTCCAATTTCACCCGAAACATTTTTTCGTATTATTAAGGAAAAGTGAAATATTTGACGATTTTAATTTAAAAATATAGTCTTGAATAATGAATTTAACTGAATAAATCGGTAATCACTTAATTTTTTAAAAAGATGTATGTATGGAACGATACGAATGCAGAAACTGAATCCTATTTTGATGATAAATCTACAGACGATGAGGATGAAAATGAGATTATGGCAAATCTTGAAAAGCCCTCACGATATATATGTTATATTTCCCATAAGATTGATTGGAGCAACACAAGAATTGTAAAAGCTGCAACTAGCATAAATAATTTTCTCGCTTTGACTGATGATGGCAAAGTAAACTGTTACGACGATATCATAATGAATACATTAGTAATAATAATTATTAACTCTACAATCTTCACTTAGATATATTACGCTTATTTAATTTAGGTATGTTACACAAACGTTTCGAAAGAGGGAATACATTACAGTATGCGTCAAGTCGATATCAATGAGAAGATTACGTGCATGAGTTGCGGAACTAATTTTTATGTGGTAGTTACGGATAACTGCAGAACGTTCAGTTGGGGGATATACACAATTTTGTGCGGGGAATTGAGTTTGAGTACTTCTTCTCAAATTTTAGACGAATTTCCTTTCATAGTCGAAGAGCCACGTGAAATGGCGGAATTTGCAGGCAAAACAATTGGTAATTTTCTTTAAAACATATTCCTGAAAATGAAAAGATGTATACATGAAGAATTTATGGCTGCTAGTATTGTAGAATAACCTAATCTATTTAATCTTAATGTTTAGTCAAGGTAGTCTGTGGAATTAATCACACACTCGCTCTAACCGATAAAGGAAAAGTCTATGGCTGGGGTTTGAACAGTTATAAACAATTGGATCTGAATAACGGTGATGACATTTTGTCTCCTATCATGGTAAATGATCTGTTTCTGTAATTGTATTATGACGAACCGAACAAAAATAGGAAAGCATAAACTAATCTAGAGAATTTTTCGATTGGCAGATAAATGTAGCTAATGTAAAAAAAGTATCGGACATCGCCGTCATTGGTTCCCAAAATTTTGTCAAGTCTAACGAGGATGGACTTGTGTATACATGGGGTTGTATTTTTGAAATAACATTTAAAAAACCTGCCATATTTGAATATACGAACGTGTTTGACATATCCAACTCGGTGATAGGTCAATCGCCAATATCCGTGACTCGTGAATTCATAAATGAAGAATTTGACATCCTAAACGATTTGGAAACTGCATTCAACGATCCAGTTAGTCTTTATTATATGTATTTATTTGTTATCAAATTCAGTATTTTCGATGACGTACCATAAGGATAACAGTACGATTTATTTTTACAATTTAGTTTTGAATCCTTAAAAGATATCAAAAAATTTCAAAGTCTTGTAACTAATGGCATGTTAAAACCCGCAAGCAAGCCATTAATTGAAAGTCTTACTAGCCGAATTTGATTATATTGATTGTCATAGTCCTATTTTGTCTCCTTGATAAAGTCTTAGCGAATTTTTCAATAATATCTCTTGTTTCGTGATTTGTCATCTTACCCTCAGTATACCTACATCTCAAAAAAATCTATCTACCATCCATTAAAAAAAAGAATTTTTCAGTTCGAAAGTCTAAAATGTCATATCACGAAAAATATTTTGCAATAAGTGAAAAAAAGATCGGAAAAGAACGTTTGAACTATGAAAATCGATAGGGTTACGCTAACTTGTTGTGGGTACTGAGGATTAAATGTTTTTCTTTTTATTGCACCATACATTTTTTCATTGTGTAATAAATGGAAAAATTTGATGATTACATAATACACATGTTCAACTTTAATAGTTAATTCTTGTTTCCCGTCTTTAAAGTCAACGAGTGATCTCACGATAATAGTCGAGAAACAATCAATTTATGTTCACAAAGCTATCTTGAAGATTCGTTCTATATATTTTAGAAGTATGCTCCAAACTAATTTTGTTGAAAATAGTCAAAGGTATATTTTTACAAAGAAAATTATATTTAAAAAAATCTTTTTTGTTTGATTTCTTTGTAATGTTTTAACATATTCCTCTTGACAGCATCATCGAAACCCATTATTATAGGTATGTGGTTTATAAAAAATTTTTAGAATATTTATATACCGGTGGGATCAATCTATCACCTTTTGAGGACCTGTTAGGTGAGTTTGAATTAAACGTGCCGCATATTACATCCATAATTTGCGATTAAATATCTCGTCGTTGCAGATCTTTTCGAACTGGCAGATGAAGTCTGCCTCAAAAAACTCCAGATAGATTGTATAGAAACAATAAAAAAAACAATTACTATATCAAACGTCATACAACTCTTTAACCTTATCAACAAAATGGCGGAATATTACAAAAAGGTATTTGATAGAATTTTCTTTTGTTTTTTATTGAGGATTTCTTTCTTTTCTGAGACAAAAGAAAAAATTATAGAGTTTCTAATGGGATTTATGTATTAATCCAATAGGGATTTTTTTTCCATTCTTATTTCTATCCCAGCAAAATATTCTATTCTTTAAAATTTCTATACGCGAATTTTTTACTTCACACGAATATCACTGTTTAACGCATAATACATTAGCTCTGAAAATCTATCTATTAAGTGTTTTGTAATTCACTTATATGTGTAGTATCTATTCTTTAGGAATTAATGAAATATTGTTTCAACTTCTATTTTAAAAACATGACGAATGTAATACGGACAGAAAGTTTTCAACAATTGGATGCCGAAACAAAGGCTATGTTTATAAAGAAAGGGGAAGATTTTTTTTCATCAGAAATTAATAGATCTGTTTATTGAGAATAACATGTTCCTTGCTTTAGAGAGGAGAATCATATAATGGACATTGTTCTGTGAAAACGATTTATTCTTTTAGTCGAAACAATTATTGCATGTAATATTCGATTTATAAAATATTAAATAATTGAAACAGATAACAAATATAAAAAAAATAATTAATTTAGGATTGTGATTAAATTATTTTAAATAAATTAGGTTTAAATATTGTTGAATGTTGATGTAAATGAAAAATAAATAAATAATAAATAATAAATATTATACTGAAAACGGCAAAGTATACAATTGTTGTGAGGATTCTAAGGATCAATTAAGTATTCCTTCACGTAAATTCTTATGAAAATTTTCATCGAAGAACCACGTTAAGTATTCGAGCAATCCGTAAAAAATATACTATATACATATACCCATACATACACTCGTCAATAAAATTATCGCATCGGTAAATTTATATCAAAATTTTACATAAATTCAAATAAGCGGAACTCCGCCAAAAATAGTCTCATTTAAAAGTTTCCATTTCCATTTTGAAAGGTAAAGTCTGTATTTTACGAAGTTTTCAATGAATTTTGGATATATCCTTATCCCCCCCCCCCTGGCATCACTTAAAAATAAGGACGTGTTTTTTTTTAAATTTACATATCTTTTCGTACTCTACGCTACGGGGTGCAGTACATTATTTTCGTAAATGTCATGATGATCATGGTAAAGTATGGACTTTTCTTTTAAAAATTAAAAAGAATTAAGCGTTGTACGATTTTTTTTCGAAGAAATACAACGCATCAATTTTACCTATGCATTTTATTCAATTACCGCCAGTATTAGCATATATTACCCTTTGGGCACCATGGGGAGGTTGTTGATCGAATTTTGCGAATAGTATGTGTGAATGTATGTGTGTGTGGGGGGGGGGGGGGGGGGGTGGTGAAGATACGAGGGGATATATTTACTCTTTAAAATTGTGTACTTTCTTCTCGTCTTCGGATGATCTCTTGTAAATGTGCATTGAAAAAAAAAATTGGTTATACGGACAAAATGTTTATAATTGGTTTATCCAATGTTTGATTTAACCATTATTTAATTGCACTTGCGAATACATAGTTTATTTATGTCAACCATCTAAGTTGAAATGACTAAATCGACTCAACTAAATTATATTGATAGAAGTAGGGTAAAATCAGGGATTATGGCATAGGCTATACTAATATGGAATAGTGGCTTATTTTTTAAACAAAGCATTGCAATCTGGCGGCAATCGCTGAAAGTTATTGCAACTGTTACCAAACATGTCATAACAAGCAATGAACTCGGTCCGACCAACCGTTTTGCTACAATTAACATTTATTCGTTTTCGTTACGTCAGAAGATTCGGCAGCTTTTTCTAAAAAGTATTCTCACAAACTGAAGGTAAGTTTTTTAATGCTTATGTTGCACAGACTTTTAATAATGTTGCATGAACAGTATTATGCAGATTAATTACTATTACAAACTTGTTTATTACTACGAAAAGACTTTATTTGTCATATGATGAAATGCAGGTAATGTGGAATGCATCGAGGCTTGAGAATATGGAATAGATTCCATGCATACTAGCAACTTATTCGTGATCAGATTAGGTTAGGTTAGATTACAGCATGTATTCTATATCAGTTTACTTGCGATTTATGAGCTTATTTGCGATTTTTTATTTCTCCATGCGTAATAATGTTCGTAATTATGCTATTATATTTTCTGTGTTATTGTACAATAAAAATTGAACAGTTTTCTCTATTTTTCTTGATCAGTTTATATAAATAAACAAATTTGCACTTCATTTATTATGTTATTTATTACTATGGTCAAAATTTCGGTATTCCATATTACATCCCGTTTTTAAACCCCCCCATTTTCTCTTGACTTTTTTGTTAATATTGACGTTGGATTTAAATTTTGGCGACTTTCATTCATTGGATGTTGTTGCTAACATATTCCTCAAGAGTTCTGTGTAAATTTAAAGTCTTCATATGCATTTATATCGGAGCAATGTTAATTTAAAAAAGCTATTCCATAATCCCTGCTTTTACCCTACCTGTAGAATTTATTTAATTTTGCGTGGCATTTAGTTACTTTCCGTAATATATTTGTTTAATTTCGAAATATCGAATTGACTAAACAATGTTGAGAGAATTGATAAATATTGTGTATTTTCAAACAAACGGTGAAGTTAGATATGACAAAGTTTTTATTAAATTAAACAACAGATTTCGATAATTTTTAATTTTCAAAAGTAAAAAAGTTATGTTCATTTTCTAAAACTTTTTGATGAATGAGCCAAATGCGATTCAAAATTAACTATATTAATTATTTATTACAATTTCCAGGTTAAATAAAAACTCGGTTGATTTATACATAGTTTAGTTGAAAGTAAATATTATTTTTCTCTAAAGAAATAATTAAATATCACATCATTGTATAACATCAACTGTTCGATATGTCCTTCAACTAAATAAAACTGATAAAATATTGTATATTTTCAACCGAACGATTGAATTAGGTATAATAAAATATTTGTTGAAACAACCAGTAGGTTTGTTAACTTCAATTTTTAAATATTACAATAACTTTTGTATTATCTTCAAAAATGTTTTGTTGAATGAACAAAGCGCGATCCGAAAACAATTACAATCGCCAATCGCTAGTGTGATTACGGCTTAAGAGTGGTCTCACAAAATTTTCCAATTTTAATAATTTATTCGATTATCCGCTCATATATACGTGATGAAAAGATGCCGGTTCCCCATGAGGCGTACTTTTCGAGTTGCGTAAGTTACGAAAACCAATCATAAATTCGTTTAGCATTTCTTTAGAGTATACAACAGAAATTCTAATCAGCAATTGGTTGCATTAGTTCCGGCATTTCTCTAATCTTCCGCGAAATACGCCCAATGTGAATGCCGGCTTTCAGAATGGCGAATTCTAGTAAATAAAAAATAACGTATTCTAGTAAATTACTAGAATACGCAGGTTACGCAAAGAACGAAGCAACTACGTTTTGTCTTTTTTGCGATTTTCTCTAAAACGAAGTAAAAACGAGCATTTTTCGAGACTTTTTTTCTTAGTTCATCGATCCCCTACACTCTCCCGAAGTTTTGACATTTAAATTCCAGACACCCTATATATGTAGTCCCTTAAATTGCGCGCCGAAATGATTTTTCGGTCTTGAAACTTTAACTAAATTACCGCAGTAATATCATGAGTTAAGCCCAATCTACAATTGCGTAAGCGTAGTTGTAAGTGGTTGTAGTTGTAAGAATTGACTAATCACAGTCAAATATTTTCCTCATGTTTGATTATGATTGGTTAATTCTTACAACTATAACCACTTACAACGACGCTTACGCAATTGTAGAATGGGCTTTACACTCCTTAGGGTATATCCACACAAACTTGCATAGCCGCATAAACATATACATAAAGAAAATTATCCAATCGCAGTTCTCTTTTAAAGTCGCACATAAAATGTGATTGGATAATTTTCTTTATGCATACGTTTATGCGGCTATGCAAGTTTGTGTGGATATACCTTTACAGCCGCATCTAGTGACTTCCTCCCTCGTCCTCGTTGTCAACGTGATTGGCGGCACTGGCCGCCAATTCTCGGTAATCGGCATATATCTTCGCGACGCACGTCGACGATCCGTGGTCCGTCGTCTTCGGGATCTCAACCGGACGATCTGCGTGCCGTTGATCGGTTTGCGTACGGCCGACGACAGGGTGGTGGATCTCGCGAAAGGTACGTCCAAAGTACAATTCGCATCGCTCGTCGTGGCAGTGTCATTCTTTCCTCCAAGCGTAAACTCGCTGTTTTTTCGTCGTCTGTCTTTCGTCGCCGTCATCGTTTTCCCGTCCGGGACACTTCCATATCCGGAATTCCGGCGAGTTTCCTCGCCGCGCGCGTCAAGTGCGATTACTCGCACGCGCGCGCGCGCGCGCTCCATGGCTGTGCACACGTGCGTGTGTGCGTGTGCATGCGTGCGCGTGCGCGCGCGCATACATATACACAAACGCCAGAAATAATTTCTCCGCTTCTGATGCACTAATAGATTCGTTTGTCTACTTGCACCATCTGTCTATCTGCCTCTCCCACTCAGATGGGAATAATAATTGCTTTTTATTTACAACAAAACTCTAATGATTCTTATTATGAAGTCATAATTCTGTTGAATGCACGTTCCTTTCTATTTTGATAAGTGAGATACGATCGAATGTTTACCTATAATTTGTACAAATTCGAGACCATCTGCTTTATCGAACGAGGCTTAGTAATTCATATTAAAAGTGAGGTTATGAACTCTGTTGTTATACGATAACTTTGTCATCAAAATAAGAAAGTAGTGACTTCATTATCAGGGTATAAAGTACTCGCATAACTTTAGAAAATCATGTTCGTTTATAGCTAATGTAGATTAAGTCATCCCTTTCTAATTCTTAAGCCCAATGTCCACGATGCTAGAACTCTGTCTGAGTTCTCGGATAGAGAAATGTATAGCCAATCCGCTTACAGTTTTTACGGAAAACCGGTAAATTGATTGATTACACATTTCTCGATCCGAGAACTCGGACCGATTTCTAGCATCATGGACACAAGGCTTTAGAATCAGAAAGAGATATACAGTAAATTAAACCAAGATTAAAGTAAAATATTGATAAAAATGGGCATACTGTGGATTAACTTTAATCTCAATTTAATTTGCTCTATCAATTCAAACGGAGAATAAAAACTGTAGGGATTGTAACTGTAATAAGTTACATTTATATGTTGAAATAAATATTTAGTAGATCATCATTATAAGATGTAAAGGCCACAAATTAAAAAACTGAAAAAATTGGAAACATTAATATAAAGATGAAAAATGTACATTATGACTAATTTCTGGCCATCATCAGGGTATATTTCTAACAGTTACAGTAAATATATTTGAATTACATCAATAGTTCTCTCTAATTCTTAGAGGTAAGAAATAATAAAAAGTAAACTATAGAAATCGAAACCTTAAACGGTCTAGCTGGATCTTAATGCTTGTATGATTCTTAAGCCTGATCTACAATTGCGCAAACGTAGTTGTAGTTGTAAGAATTATCCAATCACACTTGAATACGAGGAGAATATCCGACTGTAATTGACGAATTGTTACAAATACGACCACTTACAACTACGTTCACGCAATTGTAGATCGGACTTTACGTGAATTTATATACTACGTATGTAGTCCCACAGAAAGGCCCGTCTACAGTACACGGAGTAGGAAGTAAGAGTAAGAAATTGACCAATCACAGTCGAATGTGAGAAGAATAATCGACTGTGATTGGTCAATTTCTCATTCTTACTTCTTACTCCGTGTATTGTAGACGACCCCTTAGTGGTTATAGTTGTAAGAATTAATCAATCATAATCAAACATGAGGAAAATATTTGACTGTGATTAGTCAATTCTTACAACTACAACCACTTACAACTACGCTTACGCAATTGTAGAATGGGCTTAAAGGCTTAAGACGTTCGGTATGCAAGAGATCCGGGTTCGACTCCCGGCCGAGGTAATATTTTTCGCAATAAGAATTAATTATTTACAGATTTTAATATGTTATTCATCATTATTAAGATCGTTTCGAAGATGCGAATAAGCGCATCAAAAATTTGTTAAAATTGCTAGTCAATTTAACTCGTGATATTACTGCGGTAGTTTAGCGTTTCGAGATCGAAAATTTTTCGGCGCGCGTTTCTGTGGGACTACATACGTCGTATATAAATTCACATAAGAATCATACAAGCATTAAGATCCAGCTAGACCGTTTAAGGCTTCGATTTCTATAGTTTAAAAAAATACAAATATGTAAAGAATGAACATAAAAAATTGTGTAATTCTGATGCAATTTGTCAGCAAACTGTAGAATCATATTTTTGCCAGTAAAATTAATATTTATAATGTGTTAAATTAACACACAAATATTTTATTCATTTATCTCAGAATTTACCTTTTAAAACACATTATTTTTATATTATTGGTTCATTTGTAAATTATGTTATTTTGACATTAAGGAATGCTGAAATCAATTTAACACAAAGTATTTAAATAACGTAATCACATTATATTAAATTAATAATTGAATGTGTTAAAAATTTAACTTATAATTTTAATAAAAATTTTATCAAAAAAATTGACACAAAGAACGTTCTTTTTCAGATGATATTTTTTCTCTTTATAATAAACCTTTTATATATGTAAATTTATTTTTGCATCCCGACAATCGCGCGTATTTGCCATTTTTATACTTATTGTTTATAATAAGTGTTTATATGTCAAATGATTTATGTCTGTTTTCTCTGTAGATAAGTTTTAATCTCAGTTCAACTTGCACTTCATCTTTTTTAATTAATAGAATTAGGAAAAAAAAATAAATTGAACCGAAATTAAAGTTAATCTTCCAAAGCAAAATTATAACAAAAACCAAAAATACTGTAGATTTTGTTCTCAATAATCTTAGCTTCCCGAGATATACATGTATTATTTCCCACAATTAAATATATACGTGGACGTATTATTTTTTAATAGATAGAGGAACGATTTGCCTGGATTTTTGTAGCTCGATTAGGCCCAGTTTCACAACTGACGGTTAACTCTTAACCGAAGTTCAACTTATTCATTATCTCTTTTCAATTCTAGAATTAGAAAAAGATGATAAATAAGTTGAACCTCGGTTAAGGAGGTTGTAAGGGCATAAAACATATATATTAATATTTTCACTTTAAACAAACTACATACGTGTGAAAGTTGTGTTCATAACATTCTGGTTTTATTGAGCAATACATTTTTATAAGTTATTTATTTTATTTTTTATTAGTTTTATAAACAAAAATTGTTAAAATAATAAGAAAAATCTAAATGTTTTTATATAAATATATTAAATACTAAACATGACTTATGCAAAGTTTCATTGAGATTCACCATTAGTTTATAACAAATAACAAATTTTATTTATTTACTGAACAATTAATGTTTGCATCTCAAGATAACTTTACAAAAATATTGTTGAATTCCTACAGTATTTATATAAAAAAATTGAGATTTTTATCATTATTTTATAATACATTTTCATATATTTATATTAGAGTACAAATTAAAAAAATATTACTACTTATTTAAATAACTTTTGATCCAGATGGTCAATTGTTTCTATTTTTTTTGTATTATTATTAAATGAAATTTAGAATAGTCTGTAATTTTTTCAAGTAGTTCCAACATATTGCATTTGCCTTACAACCTCCTTAAGAGTTAACCGTGAATTGTGAAACTGGGCTTTAGCGCGACAAACGTGGCCATTACGCGGTGCGTCGCGCGGATGAAGTATATTTTTGGAGGACGAGGGTGGCAAGGGCGAAGGGGATTCTACCACTGTTCCCTCACGCCGGCTCTGTTTTGCTACGCGATTCGTCCTCTGTTTGCGCGACGACGAGGGAACGCCGCCGTGGACGCCGCAAATTAAATTATTTCCGTCGCCGCGAAACGACCCGAGCAAGATAACACCGATTCACCTTCGTCATCTTTTGTGTTTCGAAAGACTTTTGCTTTGCGAAAAAATCCGAATTTGGGACAAACCGAGTGACGTTGCGAGTTCTCGTACTGCTTAATAAATTGTTTCATACGGGAGAAGTGAGTTTATTGAAAGGCAGTACAGCGCGAAACTTTCATTTAATCTCGGTATGCTTTCTCCTTAGAATAAGTGTTTCTATGTCAAATGATTAACGCTAATATTGAGTACACTTTAATACTAATGTATTAAATAATATCATGTACACTCCAAGCTAAAAATTTGGAAACACTTTTTAAAAATTGGCATATTTTTGTGGGATTATTTATTCATATTCATCATTATTACAATGTCTTTTTAAAGAATTATTGTTAAAAAGCATATTATGAATTTTTCAGTAAGTAAAACATTAATTAAACATTTTTTATAAAAAATCAGTTTTTCTAAAAGTGTTTCCAAACTTTTGACCTAGATTATATGTACTATTATGTATAATATATTATTGCGATTTTCTTACACGGAAAATTTATTTATACATAATTTTACCATAATTTAAAACATTAAAATTATGTAAAATAAATTTCCTGTATGAGGAAATCACAATAATATATTTATAAAGCAATAAGATGTAATTTGCAAACAATTGAAATGTACTTATCATCAAACTTTGCAATTAACTTTGTTAATAGGTATATTCCAATTTTGTTTGCGAATTATATCTTATCGTTTTACAACTATATTAATTATTTCTACACTAAAACTCTGGAAGCTGATATAGACAATTTACTTACATTTGCTTTGTTTTTGAAGCTATAAAACTACTTTTATTTTAACAATATCATATATTATAGGACTGTATATGTGATAACACAAACTATAAAAATCGAAGCCTTAAACGGTCTAGCTGGATCTTAAATGTTTGTATGATTCTTGTGTGGATTTATATACTACGTATGTAGTCCCCAGAAACGCGCACCGAAATGATTTTTTGGTCATGAAAACGCTAACTCTACTAAATTACCGCTGTAATATCACGAATTAAATTGACTAGCAATTTAACAAATTTTTAATGCTTATTCGCATCTTCGAAACGATCTTAACAATGTTGAATAACATATTAAAATTTGTAAGTAATTCTTATTGCGAAAAATATTACCTCGGGCGGGAGTCGAACCCGGATCTCTTGCATTCCGTGCGAGCGTCCTAAGCCTTTAGACCACCAAGGCAACGCCTTTTTCACGGAATGCAAGAGATCCGGATTCAACTCCCGACCGAGGTAATATTTTTCGCAATAAGAATTAATTATTTACAGATTTTAATATGTTATTCAACATTATTAAGATCGTTTCGAAGATGCGAATAAGCATCAAAAATTTGTTAAATTGCTAGTCAATTTAACTCGTGACATTACTGCGGTAGTTTAGTAGAGTTAGCGTTTTCAAGACCGAAAAATTATTTCGGCGCGTACTTCTATTTTAAGTTAAGATTATATTACTTGGACATTCGATTTTTTAATGTATTACCTTTGTTGCAGGATCACAATGGCTACCGCACAATTGAACAGAGCCAGAACTGTAAAGAAGCTCGAAAAACCACGGCCGCTTAAGCTGAACCAGCGCAATTCGACCGTCGATGGACGGATCACGACTGGTAAATCTTATCGTGTTTATTCTCTCCTAAGCTAAACTTTTGTAATCTCTTGTACAGGGTGATACCTTGAGTAATGCTAACGTTGGCAATACAGTTACTTCCAAGCCTTATAACTCGGAGAGTACTCCATGAAAAAATATTTTGTTACAATGTTTTGAAGAGCTCTCAAAATAAAATACAAAAATATGCAATAAAAAAATGAGGTTTCCATTTTAAAAAATTGATACGAACCATACAACTTTTGTTTGAAACATTTTTCCGTATCTACTATAATTTTCGAGAATCTTAATGTATTATTTAAAATGGGGCACCCTGTATAAAGGTGTAATAATTTTCTTGTAAAGCATTGTATGTTGATAAGCATTTATTCTTTTTTGTATTAAATGGTGACTCTCTTTGTGAACTCTTTGCTTCTGACTTTTCAGTAGAGGATATAGTGTCCTTAATCGACAATGTTGCAATGCAACTGACCAATGGCTTCCATGACCGAACGCTGCAAATAAATGTAATCTCTATGTGTAGTCATCTGAAACTCTATGCCAATCAATTAGAAGCTATTTACAAAGGTAAAGGATCCTTTGGACTCAAAACGTATCTTAAAAAGCTAGCTCAGTAGTATACGTAAATAGTAGCTCTTTCTTGCTGTTTTAGGATAGATTTTTCATAGTAGATTGCAATTTGATGATAGTTTTAATTCGTGCGTTTAAATAAAATTTTGCAAGTAATTATTTTTTTATTCTAGATCAGCTGGACCGGGCCTTTGTGGCGATCAGAAATGGGAGCCAGGACGACAGATTAGATCTGACGACCAGGGTTCATCTGCTGGAACTCATCGAGCTGCGAGCGAAACAATGGCGTCACACCGATTCGATGGACGTGTACTACATGCAGAAGTTGTCGCATTTAGACAATGTTGGTAAAACTCGTATTTTATTCATAGCGTTTTTACACTCGTGTAGCTTTTCAAAATTATAATTGAGATATGTGAAAGCGAAAATAAGAATAGTGATCATACTTGATGAAAATAAAGATTTTTAATTAACATTTTTTGGATATTTAAGTAAATTACATTCTTAGCGCGTCTCAATATGTTGCTAATTTGCTACAATAACGACGTAATTCAAAAATTTTTTTAGTTGGTTGCAAAAAAAACGGAAACAAAGGAAAAAAAGAAACGTTAAAAATTTTTTTGTCTCTATAATCAGTTATATCAAAATTGCATTTTAAAACCACACAGTATTAAAAAATTTTAATGAATCAAAATATTCAAATTTATTTCCTGGATTTTGAGTCTGTATCAAAATATTGATAAAAAAATCTTGCATTAAGTTTTTTTTATTTAATATTAGAATAAATAATTTTGTTTCTTATTCTAGCAGATCGATTCGGTACCCGATATATCTACGAACTCTCTGTCGTCCCCGTTATTAACTTCACCCACCACGGCACCGACCCTGGGGCCTGGGGAAGTGATCAAGAATAGTGGAAAGTTCGCGAAGCCTACGCGCATACCGGGGAAAAATTATTGTAAAGACGAGGTCGTCATTCGCAACAGTGACTCGGGCAAAGGTAATTTCATTGCTTTTACTCTTGTTATATAAAATTTCTGTTGAATTATATAGGTATATTCGATTTTTACACGAATTAAAATGCAGTCCGTACAATTTTGACAATCTTTTCATTACATTACTTTATAAATTGTTTACAATATTTTTAGTATGTCGCGATGTGATTAGTAGGGATTTGTATGTGAGATATGGAAACAACGATCTCATTTTTATGTAAAGTGAAATTTGGTTGTATCGGACTTTTTAATGATTTTCCAATTATGTTGGCCGTTCTGTTAAATAATTTACACGAAAATACAGTGATGGGAATAAAAGGGCGGCGGGTTCACATGATAGAAGAGCTCAGCCAGACGATCATCTCCTTCCAGCGAGGTAAAGCAATGAATGATCCGCCATGGCTTGTTATAGCATTTTGTGCTCATGCATCGCAAAAATAGTATTAATCGGTCGAACGAAGCTCTCTCTTACGCCACACAAAAACACCTCTCTAATCTTCTCTCACACCACTGAGCATTGGAGTTTGATGCGGCAAACTTGTATTCGCTATTGTTTTTAAAATTTTATTTACATATATAAAAAAAAATAAGTCTATAATAAAAAGTCGCAGCCAATATTTTTTTATCGGGTCACTTTTTGCATGACAAAGCTGTTTTATCTAACCATCATGATCAGGCTATTGAGTTAGTATTTTAGTTTTTGCAACGTGATCTACTAATCGAGAAGTGCAGGGCACATCAGCTTTCTTTCACATGATGACAGTGAAGTCGTGTTACATTTTGCAATAAAAATTAAACTGGTTTTTTTTTCTTTTTCTCTTTTTTTCTGTTCTGTTAAAATCGTATAGATGGGACGAAATATTATATTTTTTTCTCTAATACGTAATATGTACCTACAATTTATATCAATCGTTGTGGAATGTGTCTCTTTAACAGCCTGATGAGTGAAATATATGAATGTTGCGCTCGCAGTTTTAAGGATGTATTACACGTATTTTTTAACAAATATGAAAAAAAATTACAGATTTTTCTATATTGTATTTGAAAGTTAATAAGTTGGATGGTGATTTAAAATCTGGATTTAAAGTTATTTCAGTGAAAAGTAGACATGTTTTTAAAAAATAATTAAAATAAAATGAGGAAATTTTCATTTAAACTGTGATTTTATTGTTAAATATTGATCTTATTACACTGTTTCAGATGTACGTAATATTCATTTTTATATGTAAATTAAACTTTCAATTCTAGTCACTTTTTGCAGAGACTATACACTTGATACATCCTTAAGAACCGAGTAGAAAGATATTATATTACCAATTTATTAACGCGCCAGATCGACAGATGGATTGTATATCGCGAGTCCCACATGGACGGGGAAGGTTGGCATTCAATTAATACTTTGACGTTCGTTAATATCGCCTAACTCTAAACGCGCAAAACGATTTTTTGGTCTGATATTTAAATGTTATTTTATATACGTTCAAATATTTTTTTTAAATACGTTGTATATCGTACTTACTTCGCTTTTGCGATATCTTAACAGAATTTAATATCACATTATTTAACATATTAACTGTGTCATTGGACTTGTGTAAAAAATGTTAACGATAACTAGCACATAAATCTTTTTCTTAAATAAATATCAATATTGACAAAACTGCGCCGCTGATACATTGTATCTTGGTTTGTAGTAAACCCTGGAGCTAAAGAACGACTTGTCCAAATCACGGGAACGTCCGAGGACAAGATTCAGTATGTTTAAATACTATATTTGTAATAAAGTTGAAGTTTTTACTGATAGAAGCTAAATAATAAATGTATTTATATCTAGATCTTAATTAATAGCATATTTAACGAATCACGTACGTAGCAGCTTTTAATATCGCTCCCTTTTGTCTTTCCTTTTTTCTCAGTTATGCGAAGGACTTAATCAAAGATACGATACAACGAAATGCATCGCCAGTGAGACTGGAGCAGAGCACCGGCGGCGAGAAAGGAGCCATGGGAGGTTCCAGCTCTTCACTCAATAGTAGCGCGTCGGATGAGAGCAACCGGCTGCAACAACAGAATCAACAGCACAACTCCCGTTTACGTTCGTCCCTCCTGCACAGTCTCTCCACCAACGACGCCAGCATAGGCGAATACAAGTACACCGTCACCGTCGGCAATCAGTCCCTCAAAATTACGGGCTGCAATCTCGACCTTGTCAGGGTAATGACAAAATCCGCCCATGTCGTTATGTGATTCGGCTAATTTTATTGAACTGAATGAAAAATTAATTGATTAAATTTCAATATCTAACTAATATTATTATAAAGTACTCTTAAAAGTCATTCAACATTTATTTCAATTTTTGCTATCTCATTTTTTTTATAATATTCACTCCGAAAAAAAACACTGGTTTTTTTCTAAGAGGTATTTCACTTTTAAAAGTGCATATGACATAAAAAATACATGTTTTTTTTATTTTTGTCCACAAAACAACATATTAAAAGTTCATCAAAATCGGAAGGGACCCTTGGGTCTCTTATCTTGTGAATTTAGATATGGATGAAATCCTAAATTAAAGATTTCTGTGGTGGGTATAAAAAAGATTATAATATTTTTAAGAATTTGTATCATTTTTTATGACGATTTCTGAAAATTATAGTAAACTTCCTTGATGAAAGAAGTTCTTATAATATTTTTAAGAATTTGTGTCATGTTTTAAATTTATGAAAATTTCTGAAAAAATACTTTGACCTTTTATCAGATTTTATAAGTTTTCTTTAGAAATTATACATTGAGAAATCTTGGAATATTTCAGAATTTACATACATATATGAAGAATTTTAGAAGAATCATACACTTCTGAAGTGTTCCAATTTGTACAAAAAAAAATTTGAGAAATGTTCTAAAAGATTATAAAATTATATATAAATTGTGGAAAATTCTGTAATTTGTATAAAATTTTGAAAAGTTCAATAACAAATTCCGAGAAAAATTGTCACTATTTTCTTGATTATCTAGAACATGAGGCCCTGTTCTTTTTGGCTGAACTTTTGCACCAGTTCGTCTTTTTTCCTTTTCTCTCTAGAAGGAAAGAAGAGGAAGAAAGATGAACTGGTGCAATAGTTTAGCCAAAAAGAACAGGCCCTTGGTTAGATGGCGTGAAAGAGTGCTGCACTTGCATCTTTTTAGGGGTGGACTGGGTCGGACGCCATATGTATATAGATTGTATAGAGAGATAAATTGAGCAAGTAGACAGCAAGTAGAGAGTAGAAAAAGGTGAATCATATAGGTAGAAGGACGTAGAAAGACAAATGTAAGAAAAGGAAAGCGTTAAGTAGAAAGGTAGAATTTTTTTTTATGGAAAACATCGGGCGGGAAAAGAGGTTATGGCATCGAAAGAAGCAGGAAACAGGGGTGGCATACGTAAGATAGATCAGTTGATGCAGAATAGTAAACAAAATAAATTAATTACGCAGGAAAGAGACAGTAATAAAAAAATAATAAGTAAAATGAGGGATAACGAGGTTAGCAATGAACTCGAAAAATTCAAAAATGATTTAATCGAACAAGTTGACAAAGAAATGACAGTATTAAGAAAGGAACTGAAAGTATATAAAGAGTACGTAAGAATTAAAGACAGATTGTGGGAAGATAGGATAAGAGAGTTGGAAGAGAAAGTAGAAGAGTTAGAAGAAAAAGTAGAACTAGGAAGATGGGAAGAAGAAAAGTTAGAAAGTTTGGAAAAAAGTATAGACACGTGGGTAATGAGTGAAGAAGAGAAAGATTCGAGTGTAAATGATGAAAATATAGTGAGCCAATATAGTGAGAGCGGAAGTAATTATAGTAGGGGAGTGAATAATTATGCAAGGTCCATATCGCAATGTAGTGAGGATAGATCGAGTAACTGGGAAGTGAACAAATTAAAAAAATTGCTTGTAGACGTGGAGGAAAATGAAACGAGAAAATGTAATATAGTAATAAAAGGGATATTATTTCCTAAAGACATAGAGAAAAACATAATTGGCAGGGCAAAGTGGGTACAGGCATTTATAAAAGAAAACTTAGAAGTAGAATGTAAAGTGATAAGTAGTAGGAGTAGTGGACCAGTAATAGTAGCAAGGATTGGGAGCGTAGAGCAAAAGAATGAAATAATGCAGAATAAATACAAGTTAAAAAGATATAACATTTTTATTGAACATGAAACAAGTTGGGAGGAAAGGGAAATTCAGAGAAAGATCCTTAGGTGGGCAATAGAACAGAGACATAAAGGGGAGGACGTAATAGTGGGAATAGGAAAAGTAAAAGTTGGAGGAGTGTGGAAATTATGGGCAGAAATAGAGGAGGAGAAGGATAAGAAAAACAATAAAGAGGAAGAAGTGGAAGTAAGTAAAGGAAAAGAATAAAATTTTTGCTAAGCCAAAAAGAGATTTATCGTAAGGTCTCTGTTCATTTATCATTACTACATTAGTTTACAACGTCAGAAGCAAGAAAACAATAAAAAATCTTGGAAATTATATTTGAATACAGAAATATTTTTCAATAAGACAACTTTTGCAATAGATTTGCAAAATATACCGAAAATAATCTTATTTCGGGGAGAAATTAAACCTTATTTATTTCTATATTAATATATTTATAATTTTGTTTTTAATTACGCATAATTTATTTACAGATATATGGTTATTAATTAATTAATGAAGCAAAAGGAGAGTTTCGGTATATTTTATAACAATTTTCCACTGCAAATGTTGTTTTGAAACATTTCCATATTAATATACTTTGCAAGAATTTATATTATATATTTTCTCGCTTTGACATCACAATCAGAGATAACAATGAACAGGAGCCTTGATCAATATTTAATTTAATCTATTTCTATATGTTGTTTATTGCATGTATTCTGTTTGCTTTTGTTTATGTGTAATTTCTGTAAACTGATGACTTGTAGACGGCAAAACTGGTGCTGGACGAACATTTCTTGGGCGATTCTGAGAACTTCACTAGTGGGATAGAATACTTCAATTACGAAGATGAGCCCACCTTTTCCGTAACTACCACCCCCCCTTCCAATTTTCCCCGCACGCCGTTGTCGCCGTTGGACAATGTGAACGCTCCTGTTTCTCTAGGCCGAGAGTTAAGTGTGGAAAGCGCCGCGACCTCCTCGGAGAGCGAAGAAACTTACAAGCCTCGTCCGATCCCTGAGGAGCTAGGCTCGACTCAACAAGGTACTCAAATATAATACCGCAAAGTAACATCGTTATATTAAACATTAAAATATAATCATGGATAATTTATCGTAATGAAAAAATTAGAAAATTTCTCTCGTTTATCCATACGTTATTCTTAATTTTATGGAAATGAAATTGATCGAATTTGTTTTCGAACAAACTTGGCCATATAATGTAAATTAATTATAATAAATTAATAAATTTTAATTAACGTGATTGAAAAATAAAATTAAAATAAAGGACTTATTAACAAAAACAATAATATCAAGAAAATAGAAGAGTATACAAGAGTCAAATTTAAACAATTGATGTATATAATGTGGACCGTTTAATATCTATACATTCTTAATTAATATAAGATATTTGATAATATTACATTACACAGGGTTGCCACAGACTTGGAAAACTGGGAAAAGTCAGGGAAATCGAAATTGGTCATGGAAACCATGAAAAGTCGGGAAAATGTAAAAAAAATCTGGAATTTCGAAATTTGCTCACAATTCCTTGAAACTGCTCCTATTCCAAATAATTGTTATAATTTTTTAAATATTATATCCGACGTTTATAATCAAGTATACGTTCAAAACTTGCGCACTTTAAACGAATTTAATAAAATAATTAAAATTTATATTTTATTCAGTATTTTTATTTGATCCCTCTTTTTCGTCATAACTGCATTCTTTTTTTCCAAAACTAATTTATTTTAGAAACTCAATTAATACTAGAAATTTAACTGCCTATTACGGTCGGAGCTGGATCTTCGTTGCTTTTTAATAATTCAATCTTGAATTACTAATATATACTATATATGTACTTGCATATATACCATATTGTAGTAATTTATTTTATGCTGTTTATTTTATGTGGTTTGAATTTGCACCCAAAATTGTACTATGCTACTAAGCTTTTTTTGCGTTATTTTTAATAATATAGACTAAGTTGGCATTTGGATACAGAAAGAACGAGCTAAATTGTCAAGAATCACCATCTTGGAATTTGCGTTACTTATGTAATTTCGATTTATATTTTATATTGATAAGAACCCGAATTGAAGGGTTGAAATGTTTATTTTATTCGTTGTGTTACATTCACACGAAAATAAAGAGTTTTTTTGTACATCTCCGAACAACCGATGTAGACTCTGATGGGTTTTTTTATATTTTTCATTGATAGATTTTTTCAAGCCTCATTTTATATATTTATTAATATAGACTAGCTTTCCTACAATCCTTGAGTCTAAATGTTAAAAGTTACATATTTTATATTACTCATGGAAAATTTTCTACTTTCATCTGGAAAACCTGGAAAAGTGGAAAATTTTTAATTCATTTTCTGTTAACGTTAATTCAAATTTATTAACTTATTATAATTAATTTACATTATATGGCCAAGTTTGTTCGAAAACAAATTCGATCAATTTCATTTCCATAAAATTAAGAATAACGTATGGATAAACGAAAAATTTTCTAATTTTTTCATTGCGATAAGACAATCCTGATTACATGACACTTTTCGACATCATGACTGTACCATCTTCAGATATTCAAAAACCGTAATAAAAATACAATAAAAAAAGTCAAATGAATTATAACTAGTCACTAATACAATCCATAACGTATGTGAAACATGTCATGTAATGTAATATTACCAAATACCTTATAGTAATCAATTAAGAATGTATAGATTTTAAACGATTCACATTATATACATCAATTGTTTAAATTGACTCTTATATACCCTTCTATTTTTTTGATATTATTTTTAATCAACGCTTTCTAACTTTGTCCGTTCTATTTACTTAGTTCCAGAAGCGAGAGAACTTACGTACGAGTTTCTACTCCTATGCGCGGCGGGCCCGTACGCAAAGCGGCCCCCCGCTGATTGGGCGCGCATACAGAAGGAATGTCCCAATATAGTTCGTAAGGTACCGCTGTGCGACAGGAACGCCAATCATATACCGTGCAAAACCTTCCGCGTTACTCTTCCCTGCAACGCCGCAGTTTAATATTCTTGTATACAACACACATCATAATAATTCACTACATATGCATTAACGTTTCACCGAGAGAAAAGTCTGCGTTCCCGAGAATGCGGTGTGTCACGAGTGTGATTATTGCGGTATTAACCGCATGCATTCAGGCGGGAGAGGAATGAAGAATAAGATCTGGTTCCATTTAACAAATAATCACAGTTAGGTCTCTACTTTTGCCTTTTTAAAAGAGAAGGAAAGCACTTTTTAGGAAAAATGTAGGCAGAGACCGAACTGTATTTAATAATACAGGAATCTCTCAAAAATCTCCATAATAATAATTAGTTAAAGCGAAGGTTTAATGGAGATTATCATGGAATCTTAATATGATTTCGCGAATTAAAAGACTTTAGAAGTTCCTTCACAATATGTGTGATTAGATATTAAATCTTTTGCAATAATAGAGGAGATGACAATTTCTAAAAGTTACTCAAGACCAAAGAGATTGTAAGCGAGTTTCATGATATGTGATACATACATATATACATATTTTTTTTTACGTTTACGATTAGTTTCCCAAAAACACTTTTGCATGTTGAACTCCCGCGATTAATTGACTGATTGAATTCATACAAATCACTACGATCACGAAATGTAATTAAAAGACATTTTATGTTTAACTCGAGAAGTTAATCAAGATTCGATTAGTTTGTTACATGCAACAGTGTGAAACAGTCAATGAGTATCCAGTATTTGACAAAGTTTTATATATTCTTTGTATTGAAATTCGAAAGTCTACGTTCCTATATTTCGAATTTAGAGATATATACTACGATATGTTTTTAAACTGTTTTTCGTATTATATATATATATATATATGTATATTATGTTAATTGTTCATATTGTGAAAAACTTTATTTTTTTTTATTTTTGTTTCTCTTTCTCTTTTTCTCTCTTTCTTGTTCTAAGAACTTTGTTAAGGAGTTATTTGAACATGAGATTGTTTTATTTGATCTTGTATACAAAGAGGCTAATAAGACTAGACTAATAAGACTAGTGTTGTGTGTTAAACTCACATACACGCTGTATTAATAAATGAGTATTGCAAAATCCGCTGAGTCTTGCTCTCTGCGCATTTCTTTGCAAACCGGACGAGCGCAGTTCATACGATGCTTTGTAAATATGTGTACTTGCTTAATATGAGAATGATCACTTCTCAGACGACATGTATGTCTTAAAGAAGTCATAAAGACATAAAAATGTCTCTTTTGAAATGTACATATTTAAAAAATATCTATTTTTAAAAGTCATTATAAAGTCATCTAGACATTGAGTTAATTGTTTAAATAATTATTTTGGATTTTTTAAGATTTTTTAAGACATATTATATATTGTTCTACAATTTATTTGAAATTATTAGTATATAGATTAGCTCAATATTTCCTTTAAAAAAAATAAGTAAAAAATGAGATTCTCGATCAGTAAAGAGAACTGTAATTTTCTGTTTCTCACTGCTAAAAAAAAAAAATGTGAAAATCAGTCCAGATTAGTTTAATAATTCATTTCTATCAATTTAGATTAATTTTAATTTCGGTGTAACTTAATTACTTTCCTAATTCTAAGAATTAGAGATAAAGAGTAAATTAAACCGTAAAATAATCTATTAATAGAAATAGGCACATTTTGATTGAGTGGCGAGAAAGAAAAAAGGCGCACAAACCAATTTACTAAAACATTCCAAAATACAATATTTTTATTACATATGTGCCAATCACCAGAGTAGAAAAGCATCGTGTAAACTACGCTTGCAAATGTGTGTAGACTTACGATTATTGCCTGCATGTGCCCACACATAATTTAACACTTAGCTTTCCAACCGAATCGAAGCATGCTGCTTATAACAAGGTAAGGTAAAGGGATTAATGCTCTCTTATTTATATTGCGAGGTTCATCCGAGAACTAATTTCTCTTTCTTGACAGGCACCGATTCGCTGGTTCGAACCGGAAGCGTACAAAGCCAAGCTAGCAGCTGCTGGTCCCGTTGCAATATTGCCGATCGGCGAAGCGGAAACCGATCCCGAGTGAGGCCGGAGGTCAATTTGTCGCCTTCCTCCCATTATCCTCTCCCACCCTAGTGATGATAAGGTTTCAGAGAACACGTGTGTGTGTGTGCTGTAACGTCTTGTCGATCGTAAGAAATTTGAGAGAAAGGAAGATTAAGAAGACAAGAAAAAGAAAATACCTTCTTCAAGGGAAAAAAGAAGTGAAGCGTACGTCGAAGAATTTCGTTGACAATATCTCGAGGAAAATAAAAGAAATGTCTTCGTCGAGGAGATACATCTAAATAAAAATTGTCGGACGTGCGCTTTATGCAATCAATACGCTAGTCATTAGAGTGAAAAATGTTTTTTATTTATTCATAAAAATTATCGTATACGCAGTCATTTTGCGATCAATTGTCTTTTCGATCGATTACACGTCGTTATATGCGAATCGCGTCAATACTGTACGGCACGCACGCGATTTGTATAACATTCTGTCGCGGGACAATGTCGACAAGTGCAAGAATGTTACGTTAGTTATTAATGACAAAAAAAAGAGATAAGATCGATTTGTTGAAACCACACATTGAAAGACAACAGTTGTTAACTTTCGTACGCGTTTAGATAGAATTATAGTAGCGTTAGAGACTGAGGAATTAGAATCGTGCATTCGAGAGAGGAGAGGAGCATCTTTTATAAGCGAGATTTATATTATTTATAACGATTTTGCTATTCGCCTAATCGAAAAGACGCGTTTCTCGACAGAAAGGATTAATCGTGAACGACTAATATTTTACTTTAGAAGAGTACACGGTAGAGATAACGTTACAAGAACAAATCCTGCGCTTTTTGTAAGTAGCGATTCGGAGGGCGGTGGTGTTTCCCAAATTCAGAGATTTCAATCTCGCCGTGTAACGAGCAGTGTTACGCGGCAAGAAATGAAATCGTGATTTAGCATAGTCTAGTCTACCTATTTCAACGTAGGAATTACCATTCTTTTGGTATTTACTCTGCTGTGACGCAATAACCAAAAAATGTAAAGAACGGAGGAAAGGGAATTAAATTTTTTTGAGAGTTTATATTTTATATACGCTAAAGGAAAGCGTTCGTGTGCTATGTGCAGTACATATATATATCGTGAGGAGATTGTAGCCAAGTTTTCTTGCTTGACTATTTTACTGTATAATTAGCATGAGAGTGCCTCATTCTGATAAAACGTGAGATAATCGCAAAATTGTATAAGCGAGATTGTTACCAAAAAATTTCTTACATGCGGAATTTTATCTTGCTTTTATTTTAACAGATTTAAGATTTTCACCTCCTTGTGACGTCGAAAATCGCCGGAATCCTCTTCTCGCGGTGACTGAAGTCTTGATTCAGAAATTGAGAAATTCGATATGCTCGCCTGATGTTTATCAGACGAAAGATCCAAAAATATAGCCAATTCTCTTCCTACGATATTGTTAATATCTAATAAATTTTCGGCTACTCACGTGACTTTCTTCGCGCGTCATGGAACTTTACTGCACACTGTCCAGGACACTTACGTTCGTTTTTAAGTTTTTACACAATTTAATATTTATTACGAATTTACACTCTATTTACTTTGAGAGATTAAATATCGCGTATGTATAAACAATTATATATAGATAAATGTATTTATATATTAATAATTACGTTTAAATACAATTTATAATTGATATATAAATTATAAATTTCCTTTAATATGTAATTATATATAACTCATTTTTTATA
This sequence comes from Trachymyrmex cornetzi, assembly GCF_001594075.2. Taxonomy (NCBI): domain Eukaryota; kingdom Metazoa; phylum Arthropoda; class Insecta; order Hymenoptera; family Formicidae; genus Trachymyrmex; species Trachymyrmex cornetzi. The sequence continues at coordinate 148,784 of NW_017296945.1, forward strand.
TATAATTGTGTATATATATATATATATATATATATATAAAATTTATTTTTATCGTCTGTAACTAACTGCGCAGTAATATATAATAGTACTATAATATATTATTGTACTTTGTCGTTTATAATAATAAATCAGCAGTCAGAAACACGCATCACGTTAGTAACTGTCTTTTCTTTGCCCTCTCGAAATATAATGGAGAGGGAATATCCCGTACGAAAACTGGATGCATAATAATGAAGTCGACTGCGTCGATCTGGCACTAACTTTTTATTATTCCAATAATAATAATATATATCGAAAAGTGAGATAATCACTGAACATACACATTATGTACCTCCCGCCGATCACGCGGACTTAGAAAATTGTACTAGATATCAATTGCACTCCTACTCGAGCCTCTTCTTGTAAAAGTTCTAAGATTTTTAACGAGTAGTGCTCGCCGAAGGCCCGCGCTCGCCGATTGCATTTTCTTTTCTCTTTTTTTCTTCCCCTTTCTCGTTACACGATTCATTTACATTGCTATTATTCGTATTGCGAGTGATTGAGAGCGGCCTATCGTATCTTTTTTTTTTACTCGTGAAAACGTACATTATCGTATATCAATACTTCGTAGTCCAGTTTAAAATTAATCTCGGCTATGATCTAACTAGAGCGTGTATACAACTGATTCTTCCCTTCGCAATTATCAGTATAATATCGTCGTCCTGTTGTCGCTAGTTATCCAGTGTATTGCGTGTGTATGAGTGAACAATGATACGCCTATTATATATAATAAATAACAATTTTCGTTTAACTCGATAACTGATAACGCTACTTCTACAAAAATCAACGCGATGTGTGCAAACATAACGAGAAGATTAAAACGAGAGATTTCTTCTGATATTTTTTTCCACCTTTTTTTATGTACTATGAGATTTGTTCACGAAAAAATGATGTATTAACAGCATTAGATTTAATTGGAAATAATCTTTCCCTGGTAAAAATGCTTCACATAATTCTTCAGAATTTCTATATAAATTTTCGATTTTTTCACAATTTCTATATAATTTTATAACTTCTTAATAGTTCTTTATCTTTCAGATTTTTTTATACGAATAGAAATGCTCGAGTCTAAATATTTTATAGAATTCTTTATATATGTGAATTTCTGAAATATCCTAAAATTTCTCATTTCATAATTGCTAAAGAAAACTTAACAAAACTTTGAAGAAGCATAAGGTTTTTTTTAGAAATCTTCACAAACTTAAAACGTGAAAAATTCTTAAAATGAGATATTACGAGAATTTTTTTCGTCAGCGTTGTTTCAACAATAATATAATAAATCATTAGAGGGCTGTAGGAATTTTTCTCTTAAATTGCGAAAACTTCGCTCTAAAAAAATATATATATGTGTAACACGTAATAAACACTAATTTCGGGACTTCACAACGGTCCTCTAAAGATTAATGATACAAATATTTATTTCCATTAAAAATAAGAGTACGATATGTCGAATTAACAAGATTAATTTCAATTAGACCCGGTTAGCAATAAATGCAGAGAGCCTTTTATTCTGAGCTGTGACATTAATTCGCTTTAACAATAAGCTCCTAAACTTTCCAGTGTTGCGATCTGGCCAGCTCGTTTAAAGTTTAAGGATTAAGACTTAAGGTCGTGCTTTTATCAATAACAAATACGTTACAGTTTAGAGCTTGAAGTGAAAGACGAAGGCTTACTATATCTATTGTGGATCGGGTCTCAAAGCTTTAGTTAATACATCTTTCTTTTCGTGTACGTACGAGGAAAAAAATAAATGATGAACAGACCCGCCGATGTCGGGGACGTCTTTCTCTTTCGATGATAAGGCGTAAAAAACCGCGTCTCCGGAACGTAATCCGAAGCGTCTCGTGTCCCTCTTACGTATAAATGCGTATATATCTATGTGTATCTTATAATTAACTAGTAGTAATTATGCATATGATTCGCGCACGTAACATAAGTAACGCGTTGCATCCCGACCGATAGATAGCCGAGCACGACTCGCGTTTTTCCTCTTAACCGTCGAATGTTTAAATACGTATCCTTGGCCGATCGAGAACGGGCAGCGCCTCATCGTATGTACAAATTCAATAGAATAATAACGATTTTTTTTTCCTGCGAAATAATCGCGATGAGTCGAATTCGACCTGGTTCGTCTACACTCAGAGAAAAACAGTGGTTGCAATTATAAAGGTAACAACTGTACAAGTTTTATATGTAGAGTATATATATAGTTGAATAAATTAGTTCATAATTTATATATAGAATTAATGTACATATAAATTAATATTCAGTTAAATAAATTAATATTCATAATTGAACATTAATTAATTAAAAAATTAATTAACATTCATAATTGAATAAGTTGTAATGACTATAAAATACCGTATTCAATTATATGCACAATAATTCTGGAACTTGTATAATTCTCACTTTTATAATTGCTATCACTCTCCCTTTCCCTGTCCATTTTTACAAAAAAATAATCTGCAGATTAACTTCAACCTCTCGATTTAATTTATTCATTATTTTCTGATTTTTAAAATCAGATAAAAATTAAGTTAAACCGAGGTTGAAGTTAATTCACATCAGTAGAAATGAGCGTAGCACGGGGCGGATCCGAATTAAAGGGAAGAAGATTAAAAATTAGTTATAGCGCGCGAATTACAGACAATGATACTCTTTTTACTCCGCTTCCGAGACACGCGCCGTCGCATAATGAGATACAATTATGTAGATCATGTAGGTCGGTACCTAAGATCTTTTTTTTCTATCCGAACAGAATCTCGCAGGTCCCGCAGATCTCCGTAAATCCGGCGCCAATTTCATCATTTCTACAAGGTGATTTCCACTCGCGCTTTAGCCTCGCATGTAAAAAAAATTCGCGAAGAACGAAAGCAAGGGAATAGGGTTCACGACGAATAAAATTTCTCCTAGATAAATACGTTCGTATCTTACGTATTACTTAAGCACATGCGTGAGAATTTCTCGCGATCCGATCATGAAAATGGAAAAGCTTGACGCTATGTTTTAATGCTTATCGTCAAATGAGCATAAAATATATGTGTATGTATATATACATATAATTCGTACATGTATGTAATTATATACTTACATTTATATTATATATATATATATATAATATAT
>NW_017296945.1:152218-154413 GCF_001594075.2 Trachymyrmex cornetzi
GAAGGGGGGGGGGGGGACAAACCGCGATCCGGCGAAAATTTGCTAATTACGCTTTTTCTTTCATTTATATATCAAAAGAGGAGTGCACAATATCGAATACGTTCTACGAATACATATATGTCTTCGACATGATGCTGCAAAATGTAAACGTGATACTCGATGAATGACATTATCATACATTTATGAGAGAAACAAGTGCATTATGCGTGTTTATGCTCGTTAAAGAGAAATATAAAATTCATCAGCTGCCTACTCCGAGTTGGTTTCTTTCGCTTTCTTTCCCTTCCTCATCTTCCTTCTCCTCCTCTTTTTTTCTTTTCTAGTATCGATACAATCATAAATGATATCCGCGACTCGTACGAATATGTCCTACATATATACAATAGCGCGGTTATAGCTTTCTCGCATGCCGAAGTCGACCGTCCGATTCCTTATGCTTTTCGCAAAATTCAATCCCTGTATCTCGTGTATGCCGTCACAAATCCTTTTTTTTCCACAATTCATTTTTTACTAGTTTCTTACGCCATAGTCAGAATGAATTTCTACCTAAACGAAATAAAATATGTTTCTCCCTCGCACAGATCACCCGCAATTCGCGCGGCAACCATCCTTTCAATTATCATCCCTATGAATTATCACTTCTGAGTGCCTTGTACAAATCAGCACGTAAACGAACAAGCTAGCGATGTAAATAGAAAGCATTTTACCCATGGTAAAACGCGTACGATCGGTCTAAGACAAGCTCGTCGAATCCGCGTACTGCATTCAGTTAATCACTTTAAATATACCAATCGCATTGTTTAATACGCACGCGATGCACATCATCCTATATAAAATATGTTCCCACACTCTCACATTTCTATCGCGTAAGTGTAAAAAATTTTCCATACTGTTTACACTGTTCTTTTTTTTTCTTCTTTTTTTTCGTTCTCTTTGTCTTACTTTAAGTCTCCTGGCTGCTCGTTAGAACGTAAAATTCACTAGATACATCGTCAGCGGGAGATGTACTCCTTTCATGGACCGATATTCACTGGCCTTGACGACGATGATAACGACGATGACGATCCGCGGGGTTAAAACACATAATCCGGACCGGCCATGTCTATTGCCCATCGGAACTTATCCCTCTGAGTCTTGTTATAGATCTTTTCAATCGGGACGTTATGCTTTTTGCACCTGGAGAAGCAAAAAAATTTGTATAGCTATGTGAAAAAGAGAAATAGTGCGCGAGACAAGTACTAATCATGATTGGTTCAACTTCTGTCCAGAATTTTCGGTTTCTTCGAGAAATAATGGAAATAACCGAATTTCTTCTAGCAGTCGGGAGTTTCCTTTGCTATGGAATTGGAGCGGTCCAAGAGCACAGTAATTATAGAATAGCGACAAATATGGGAAGAGTTGAATGTGCTGCAGAGCTGTTTATTAAGTTGTTGACTAAATTAAGTCTTCAGAAATTTTACAGCATTTGCAAGTCTAAGTCTAATTTGCAACACGTTTTAAAATCTAAAGTACGTAAGTGATGTACAGAAGTCAGGAATGACCGAGAGGAAATTGGCAATCTTTATCGAGTGATAATTTTCACACAATTCGAAGACTTCTATTCTGCAAGTATAACATCGTTGCTGTCGTTACTATCGATAGAAGAACATAGAGAGGGAGTATTTTGAAAAAGAAATCTAAACTGGAATAAAGTAACGCATACAGTCACTTAGTATCCATTACTGAAATTCTGGAGGGAAATTGAATCATCTATTTTTCAAGAAGGAATTAAGATATAGTATCGATTATAGCAAAAAGAATATCAACTATAGTAAATAAAATATGCAAGAATATGTGAAATAAAAAAAACTAAAAAACATAAAATAATAAAATTAAAATTTATGAAAAACAAAAAATTTAGATAAAAATATTAAATATACTTACCAAGCAACGGAAATTCTAGGATCGAGATAATTCAACTTGGAAGTACTCAGCGCAATCTCTTTATTCTCTTCTCGGTCAGTTGCCTGAACTTCCAGCTTCGTCAATTGATCCTTAAATCTTTCTAGTTGTTTCTTCTTCTTTTCATATGTTCTATAAAAACATTAAAATCAATTAATTTACGCACGCGAGCTGCACAATATAAACATGAGCTATGTACAAAGTCAGTTTTCTTGGTTAACTTAAAGAGAAAAAAAAAAGTAATTTTAAATTGG
>NW_017296945.1:154446-196150 GCF_001594075.2 Trachymyrmex cornetzi
AAAGAATTTAAATTTATTGAGCATAAAATAGCCTTTATATCTATGTAAATACCATTTAAACTAAAATTATAAAGTTTTTATGTGCATGTAATGTGCAAAATTCATAATAAATAGTTAAATTTAAATTATCAAATAACTTACTTTATAAGTTTATTATTATTAATCTAAATTTTATTATCTATTATAAATTTATTTTATGTATACAAAATGTAAATAAAAAAATAACGTACACTTTTTCCTTTACTGAACCATGTTTTGCATCTCGTTTAGCGTCCTTTACTTGCTGCTCACACTCGGCTATTACTGCTTTCTTTGTGTCAATCTTTGTCTTTAGGTTCTCCATGGATTTCGCGTGTGTTTTCGGTACTGAACGCTGATGGTTACACAATATGGCAACGGCGCGATTGGCTCGATTGTACGAGAGAATCTTCTCTGCCTCCGTTTCGTTCGGATCAGTCAGCTTATCGAGCTGCTGCTGCAGCGTCCACGATGCGTTGTAAGTTCTGAATACTTTAGCGGTTAAACCTTCCATCAGCTCGTTCAGATGTTTATTCATCACGGTGGTGTTGAGACGATCAAACAGATCGTCTCCGGGCGATTTATTTTCCATGAAGAGCTGCAGATTCTTAAAAACGCGCTTCTCTACTGGCACCTCGTTGTAATATCGAATAGAATCTTTACCTGTGGGATTAATTAATTCTATAGAAATCACGTAATTGAATCGTTATATTAGGTGTTAAACTTAATTCCTGCCGTTCGTTTCCAAAATTGATTTGTTTTGAAGGGAAATACCTTAATCAAAGTATTATTAATAAAGTATTATTAATTAGTAATAAAGTAGAAAATGGAGGAAATTATTTTGATTGAGGTATTCATTCATCTTCCCTGCGAAACAAATCAATTTTGGAGACAAAAAACGGCAGGAATTAAGTTTAACATCTAATAATATTAAGAAATATATAAAAAAATACAACTACTTTTTAATCCTTTGGTTTCACTCTAAGAATACCCCAGCTTTCTTTTTCCGATGTTTTTCCAATGTTTTTTTCATTTTTATAATTTTTTATTAATAAAGTTATATGCATTTGCATGGTACCGTTAATGTCTAGCAGTTTGATTAAAAAAATTCTTTACAATGTTTACTTTCATGAAAGTCATAAACAATCAAATTAAGTTGGCTATGCTATACCCAAATGTAACGTTTCCATAGTGCAGCACCAAAGGATTAATTATAAATATATATTATGTATGAAAATTGCAATAATCAAATTATTACCTAAGAAATCAAATACGACGACGTATTCCTTGCCGCTCTTTTGTTCATGCAGCTTGATATGCTCCACTCGTAATGAGCAACAGCCTACAGTGTCCGCCTGATCCTCATCTTTCTCATTACCGGCTCTGAGCGCCAACCTATCAATGAAATACAGAGCAACAGCTCGTTGTCTGATGCGCATTTCCTTACTTTTCCAGTCGTCTCGATACTCCGCGCGAATTTTGTCAATTGACTGCGCCAGCTTCCGCGCTGTCTCGTACTTCTGCCAATCTTTCTCGCCCTTGAGCTTGCTGGATGGATTCAGCATCACGTACTTCACCTGGCCTTGAATATTCTCCGTCCAGGAAGCCAGCCATGTTACATTCGAATCATGTCGCACCTCCTTCCACTTGTGACCAGCCGGTGGTTTCGGTATATTTGAATCCTTTGAACAGTTGATGAGCACATCTTCCGGCAGCACTCGCTTTTTTAACTTACCCATCTTGGGATGCTCACCACGGCCTCTAAACAATCCGGGTGGCTCAATCTTGAAGTTACCGATCTTTTCCTTATGGCCATCAATACTGCAGAAACCATATTCTTTCTGTATCTCCTCATTCTTCTCCTTGATCTTCAACTTTTCATCCTTAGTCATGGCTTTGCGCTCCTCACTCTTTTGCAGGAAGTACGCATGCATCTCCTTGAAGTTGCATTTGGACAGATCGGTGATCTTAACACGCTCCGACTCAGTCATCACCTCTCGCCAGTCGTGGAAAAAGTTGCTGTTGAAAGCAGGCTTTGTCGTGTAGTCATGGTCGAGCATCCGCGCATAGAAGGTTGCGACCTCCTCTGTCTCCTCGCTCAGCTTCATCTCCTTGCCGTTATAGTAAAACTTTATGGTAGGGGGTAAGGGTTCATAGGGTGGTGCAAATACTGGTCCTTTGTGCTCCAAGAAATACCATTTCGTTCCATCGCTTTTCTTCTCTTCCTCCCACCTGAATTTAACATTATATTTAATATTACATTATGTTAAATATTAATTATAATAATTATAGAACTATGTTAATTACGTTCCAATTATGTTAATACAAACGCAAGTTTTTATCCTTAAATGATACATGACAAAATTGTGTTAAGTCTCAAGACGAAGCTGTATTATGAAAGTAGAAGAAAGTAAAAGGTATCAATTCAAATTTTGATATTAGATTCGAACGATTCGAACCAACATGGCTACAAACATAACCTCAAAATCGATGGATCCGTTTTTGTTTTATAAACTACATAATTGTGGTGGCCTCCAAGATTAACTAAACATCTCATTGAGAAACGAATTACTATCCTTCTTACAAGGCTCGACATTACATCCACCTATCATTCGCATCTTTTACTTGAGAATAAATATAGATTCGAGAGGCAAGTTGTAGGGAAATATAGGTTGATGCCACATGGGAATAAATGTTATATCCAATTTTTTAGAGACTTTTATCCCTGAGAGACAAACGCTCCTATTGGACACTGAATGTATTCTTATGGAAGATTCACATTCATTCTCCAATAGGAGAATGTGTTTCCTAGGGACTTACAATCATGATACTTTCATCCCTAGGAATAAAATCTACTTATTGAACGTTGAAACAGAATGAATTCCATATTAATGCCCTTTTCTATCAACGTAGGTTTAACACTTCATCTTTTTCTAGTTCTAAGAATTAAAAAAAGGTGAAGAGAGTAATTTGAACCAAGATTAAAATTAATCTACATTGATAGAAACGGATATCAGAACCAGAAAATGTAATTTAAATCGTAATTAAAGTTAATATCTAAAATAACAAAAAATAACTAAAGTAAAAATTAAGGAAGAACCGCATTGATATGATTATTTAAGCGGAAAACTTTAAGTGTCCATACCATTTCCAAACTTCCTGTTGCTCCTCCTCTTGCTTCTTCTTCCTCGGGCTTACTTCGCCTTCTGTTTTTACCTTTGTGGACTTCTTCTTTGGTTTCTACAAGACAAACACGGTACAAAACATACTGTTCCACGATCTACATTTCAATTAATTTAAAAGAAGTGTTAATAAAAAAATTTAGTACCGGTGTATCTTCAGGCTCGGCGTCATAATCATCATCATCATCATCCGCGTGTTTTCGTTTTTTCTTCTTGGTCTTCTGGTTAGTAGCTTTCTTGGCTTTCTTACGCGTTGACAGTGGAACGTCTTCATCTTCGTCCGACTCGATTTTTCTCTTCACTCTTGACGATACCTTAGATTCCGATAACTGTATCAATATATTTAATGAAAAGATCCTAAATAATCTCCGAAAATAAAAAACAAAATTGGAAAAACAAAATTTACCAATGGTTCATCCTCTTCTTCAGAGTCATTTTCCGTCTTTATGGTCGTATTATGGAGATCCGACAGCCTGGTGTCATTTCCATCCGTCGAATCCATACTAGCATTCTCCTTAATCGGTTCATCATCATCGTCCTCCTTAATATAAAGCGGTCGCTCACCACCGCTGTCGTCATCATCATCAAATTCTGGTTGCGTCATGGGTTCCTAAGGAAAGAAATCCATATCAGTATTTCATTTTATATTCATTCCCCAAAACGTTAACCGCAAACGAAATCTTACTTCTTTTATCTCAGGCTTGATTTCTAAGTTGTAATATCCTTCACTCGAGTGATTCATCTTCACGTTCGGTTCTTCCTTTACTTTGATCTCCTCCTTATCCTTCTTTTCTTTTTCCTCGCGATGCTTGGCTGCATTTGATCACGAAAGATTAAAAAGGGATAATAAATATTTATGTAAATAAGCTTAAATATTGCTGCTTACATTTGTCCTTATCATGGCGATGGCGATCTTTGTCTTTATCATGACGGTGCTTATCTTTGCTGGACAAACTTTCTCTATGCTTGTCCTTATCTTTTTCCGAGGAACGATGCTTCTCACTCGAAGAGTGAGAAGTGGAATGTCTGTCCTTGTCCTTTTCCGACGAGTGCTTCTTGCTATCCTTGTCCTTCGAGATACTGCGGTCCTTATCCTTATCGCGCGAGCTAGAGTTCAAGGAACTACTGTGTCTATGCCTATCTTTATCCTTGCTCGAGCTGTCCTTGTCCTTAGAACTACTGTGATGCCTAATAAAAATATATCGTAATCAGATAAATATCACCGTCAAACATCATTAAATAATATTTTAAATGACACTTTTTTTTATTTTACCTATCTTTATCTTTGGAGCTTGAGCTTGATTTGTGATGATGTTCCTTGTCCCTGGTTTTGTCCTTGTCTTTGCTAGATGAACTGCTGCTCTTATGCTCCTTGTCCTTACTAGACGAACTCTTTCTATCTTTGTCTTTACTATTGCTACCATCATGCTTCTCTTTGTCCTTAACAGAACTAGAGCTATGTCTATGTTTGTCCTTGTCCTTGTCCCTGTGTTCGCTTTTATGATTCCTCTCCTTGTCTTTGCTCCGATCTTTATCTTTATGATCCGATTTGTGAGACCGCTCTCTATCCTTGTCTCTGTGTTCTGATTTGTGTTCCCTTTTCTTGTCGAAACCGTTGGACATGCCATTGATATGGTCTAGGAAAATTAAATGTCTAATTGAAATTTGCAGTATACACATGAAATTCATCATTAATAAATTTGTCTATTAAAAATTATAAGATACATAAAGTTTAATATAATGAAACAAAATAAATGTTAGTTTAATAGTACCCCTAAAATAATAACAAAATAAAGAATAAACTTTGAATAAAATTCAAAGTTGAAAACAATATCTCAAGCACCAAGAATACACTTTAATTCGATTTATACCAATGTAAATTAACTTTAATCTCGGTTCAAGTCATTACTTATTGTTAGAATAAATTAAACTGAGATAAAAGTTAATAAAAAAATAAACTAATCAAAGTCCATTTTCTTCGTTTCCATGAAACGAAAACTCTGATTGGCTTTTTTATGCTTTATGCATTGTGCATTATCCAAAAGTCTGTACTTCGGCTTTAATTCTTAGAATTACAAGATAAAGAATAAATTGAAATTAATCTGATATTGATGGAATCGGACCTTAAAGTTATCGTTATTTTATTAAACATTCTAGAATTATATCCTCTCAACCGCTGAAAACAATACATAATCAATAAAATATGCAAAATTAAGAATCACATAAAAATAAGAAAAATAAAAATAAAAATAGAAAAATAGGCAAAATATGACCTAAATATATTTTAAAAATTAATTAGAATAAACACGCATTTAATGAGATTTTTGACCAAAAACGTGAATAAATTTTTCCATAAAAGATGAACAATCAAAAATTCGCGCGGTTCTTTAAACCTTCTATCACACATGATTCATTTGTTTTGGACATCTCTTTGCTATTCTTTTCAAACATCGCTACCCACGATGATCTTATCCCCGATCGAAGACTCGAACTTTCTCAAAGCATCCTTGAGCTCTCGCTGGAAAACTCGAACTTTCGAGAAGATACAAAATTCATAATTAAGTAGGTACGGGAAGGGCGACTTCCGCAGTTGCAGGATCCCTCATCCCGCCTTCGAGCGCTTCATCCCTGAACGGGACGAGACACGTGTTCGATTCCCCCTTTCCCCGTGATCCTTGCGAGTCCATCGGTCGATTTTAATTCAACTATTCGCCTCCGTTCGGTCAACGCTCACCTCGCACGCGTCCAAGTACTCCGAGTAAAAGAACTCACCGCTATGATTCCCGGAGACGCCGTCGCCGTCGCCGCCGCTCTCCTTGATCTTCTTCTCCTGAAACAGACGAGCGACCGTTCAGCGCGACCGGGAAGGTCAAACGCGGGCGCGCGCGTCCGTTCGACGGTGTTGAAAAGCCGGGAAGCCACGGGGAGCACTCTCGCGCGCGCCTCGGGGTTCGGCCGTCCGCCACGATAGGACTTAGTCGCAGACGCCATTTTGGGACTTAGAAAATTTTCGCGTCGGGCACGATGAGAGACGGACCAAGAGGCGAGAGCGCTCCCACGGGCGATTATCGCGAAAACGTGCGCCTACGTGGACGCGGAATCGCGGTCGCTTACCAGGTCCGCGTTCATCTGCGGCGCCGCTTGCTCGAGCTCCATTTCCCCGGACGCACGGAATCTGTACACAGCGCGGGCAGCTATGGGCTTGCGGCGCGAGGACTACCGTGATTCAGCTGCGCCGTCGACCAAGTGAAGACACAAGAAGCCCCGAGAGCGGATGGCTGGGGCGCGAATGTACGCGTACGCACACACAGCGGGCCTCCCGACGAGCACCGACGAGTGTGTTAGCGAATTCGCAGAGACCGTGAGAAAGATGGGGAAGTAGAGAGAGAGAAGAGGAGAGAGAGAGAGAAAGATGGAGAGACGGCACACTTTATCCTAAGCCGTCCGCAACGCGTCCGTCCCGTCCCGCGTCCGACGAACGACTGTATCACTGTATTTCGCGTGCGCGTCGCGACGCCGCGCAACCAGTCTAAGTGCCAGAAACGCGCGACCGCGCATGCGCCCGCTCGCCCCGCCCCCCTTCGTACTTTGCACGACGGTCAGACGCGATCCCGCGATCCCGATCGTCGGGCCCGAGCCGATCCGATGCGCCCCGAACTGAGTCGAGGGTGTCATTCACCGCGGCGCGAGGTCGATTGAAACCGGTACGATTCCGCAGCCGAGTTCAATACTCGATGCGCGAAGACGATTTTGCAGGGTTGTGCCGTATATTTTGAGATTACGTTTACGTGGAACTTTTACGTATTGTTCACGTCAAGTTTACACGCATCTGTTTCATGTAGACGGTACATGCAATGTAAAATATGAGTCCCTTAATTGACAAGTGGCATAAGTTCAAAATTAGGAAAAATGTGTTCGTTATAGAAGTTGTAAGTATTTAGAATTGTTTTATCTATCAATTTAATTTACTTTTATTTTGTTTTTATGTTCATAAAAAATGAAAATTAATTTTACGTCATAAATAAAGTGACTACAAAAAAAGCTGGAATAGTGACTTAAGTCCAGCTTTTTTTACGGTCACTTTATTTATGATGTAAATTTGATTTTTATTTTTTATGAACATAAAAACTAAAGTAAATTAAATGATGGGGGGGGGGGGGGGGGGGGAGAGGAGGTTAAAACATTCTTAATACTTTCTACTTCTATAACAAACGCATTTTTCCTAATTTTAGACTTATGCCACTTGTCAACTAAGAGGCTCTATATGTAAATTATTATAAATTGGATATAACAGGATAGAGAAAGAACTACATTTTATGATTGTTAATACACCTGACTTCAGTATTGATAAAAATATTTAAGAAAGATGGAAGCCTAGTGCAGCTGTGTAGTCTACTAATAATAAAGAATGAAGCTTTGATGATTTATAGAATTATTTACACAAATACCTAGGTTACATAATTTACATCTATTTCATGCAGACAGTACAAGCAATGTAAAATATGTAAATTATTGTAAATTATATAACAGAAAGAATTGAGAGTTTTATGATTATCAATATTATATGATAAGAAAATATGGTAAATAAAAATACATAAGCGACAGGAAAGCTTAATGCAATGATAAAGAAACAAAGTTTTGATTAAATTGTTTACACAAATGTCACGTAAAACATAGTTTACATCTTTTTCATTGGATAATACATGCAATATAAAATATATAAGTTATTATAATTTGTATAACATAGTACAGAAAGAACTAATTAAATGTTATGATTGTTAATATATCTGACTTTAGTATAAATATATAAGCAAGATAACTTAATTTACTGCAGTCTAGTACAACAATAAAGAACATAAGCTTTGATAATCTATAGATTGTTTATACAGATGATAAAAAAATTTAGTTTACACAATTTAAATCCTTTTCCTATAAATAATACAAGCAACGTAAAATGTAAAATATATAAAATACTATAAATTAAATAACAGTACGAAAAGAAGTAATTAAATTTCATAATTGTTCATACATGACTTGACTGATGAATAAAAAGGCCTGCTATTGGCTGAACTTTTGCACCAGTTCATCTTTCTTTCTTTTCTTTTCTCCTGGAGAGAAAAGAAAGAAAGATGAACTGGTGCAAAAGTTCAGTCAAAAAGAACAGTCCTAAAGTATATAAGATAAAAATTTTAGTGCAGTCCAGTGCAACAAACATAAGTTTCAATGGCTATGTTCAGTAGAATGTTTATTTTACAACTGTTGGAAATTTGCTTCGCACTGATCGGATCATTACTTTTACATCTAGAGAAATAGTCCTACCTCAGCAATCATAAAACGGTTGCAAAACTGTTGCGTTCTACTGAACGCATCCATTGATCTATAGATTGTTTACACAGATGACATATAAAACATAGCTTACATAGTTTACATTGTATATAGATGTGGATTATTATTTTTTACGCACAACCCTGGGATTTTATTTCGCAGCCATAAGAAAACCGGCTACAAAATGTTCTCCAAAGCAAAATTCAAAATCAGAATATACTGATCGTTGATTGATTCATTTCTCAATTAATAGATTCTCTCATTTCCTTTTTTCTCATGGCGGGGAAGATCTTCTCGCAAAAGATAACTCTTCCAAGAACAGGAATTTAAAAATCTCCGCAAAGAGAATTAATCGCCAGACATTTCTGAAGTAAATTACAATATCGTTGGAGCTCTAATCGCAACGCAAGCTTATGGGGTGCAAAAAACGCGATAATTTTGAAATTATTCCGTACTTTTGTGATTTTACTGATTTTGAAAGAATAAGTTTATACGAGATATTCTTTGTCGATGTAACCAACTCTTTCGTTTGGTTCAACTTCACGTTGGATCGAATTTTGTGAAGTTGTATTGAACTATACGTTCGATTCATAGTGAAATTATATCTTATGAACAATTCTCCACCATACGTTCGATTATTATCAATTGCTGTTCACTACTTTCGAAGCATCGGCGCGCGCGCGAGAAAACTGTTGATTCTTTTTTATTTATATATTCGAAAGAGTGATTTTCCACAGCGCAATTATTTTTGAGAAATATAAGCTAAAAGAATATTCACGTTTTAAAAAATAATACGTCATTCTCTCTCTTGCGTGATAATAATTTATAGCAATAATTGTACATAATTTTATTTTTAAATATACTGTAAATGTATACAATTATAATATTATAATTATATAATAGATAAATAATTATGATATTATAATTATATTCCAAAATTCTTAATTATATGCAGTGTATATGTATAATTAAGAATTAAATAATTTTCAATTTTATATATATATAATTCTTAATTTTTAAAATACATGATTCATTTTCCGTGTTGCGAGCTGATTATCTATAATCCACTCAATTAGGAAATTAACATTACTGTATCCAGGATCTTATATTTCCTGACGTCTAAATCATTCGTGTTATACTGAAAAATTTCTTGCGACTTGAAAGAATAGAATTTCGGTAACGATGAAAAAGAAAATTGTTTTCTAATGATTAACCCTTCAATGTCATACGTTTTACTATACCTGTGACGTTGTCATTGGTGCAACATTCAATCCAACTTTGATTGCTTATAACTTTTATAAAATTATAAACATATTGTAACAAATTTTTTTCAACCGAAATGTCAAGCATTAAGAAATACAATGGCATCAAGCAAGTATATCTTGATTAGTAAAAAAACTTATAAGTAATAAAGTAAACAGAAGTTTCAAAACAGCATTTTTTTTTTAAAAAAGTCTGATACGCCAAAAGTAACATTGAAGGGTTAAGCTTTTTTAACACTTTTTACATGATTGTCAGCTCTATATACGCAGCTACAGCTCTACTGATATCACACGGATGATATCGTCCTACCATAAGTTACATTACAGTAACAAATAAAATTGTTTGTACAATATAAAATCAGCAGCATCAGTAAATCGTTCCTTGCTTCAGTTTTCATATTTTTCTTTATCTTACGAAACTTTATAACTTGATATATTCCGGCTTTCCTTCGCTGTTCCAAATCGTCTTCATTTTTCGAAACGAAAATACTGCATACAATGCTGTAAAGATTCATTTAGTAAATTGGATTTGTTCAGAATTTTTATATTTTATTCATATTTTCAAATTTTCCTTATCTTTAATTAGAATTTTTGTACTCACAAGTAACTTCCCATTCCGATTGCGAGAGAGTGCCAATTTTACGATGATTCGCTGGCAGATTCTGCATATATTCAACAGCATGATGATAGTCTCGCTCTGGATCGCCAAGTAGAGGCGCTTCGTGATACGGCGGATAAGTTTCTAGTGCCTGCATATTTCCTAAAAGAGATCTACCCTCGTTTTTGAAACGCTCATAGAAATCTTCAAACCTGAACATAAAAAGATTTTTGAGATTTTAACTAGAAAAAATAATGTCTTCAGATATTAATATTTATTTCTGATATTCGTGGATCCAGTGTACCTTAATTAATGTATCTTTGCTTAAAGTTAACATAATTTACTTTCACTTATAATTTTTTTTTCCATTTTAAAGGTCAAAATCCGAGAAATAGGATTGTATAACTTAATATTATCTAAGATTATGAAAAACACTCGTAATAAATAATTTTTCACACTGTAGTTGAAGAAAATGTCCACTAGACCTGTGAATATCGATTAGGATTAAATTAATATAATACATGCATAGCTTTTTATAATAATTATTTGCTAAAATAATGATT
The DNA here is from genome assembly GCF_001594075.2 of Trachymyrmex cornetzi. Classification (NCBI taxonomy): domain Eukaryota; kingdom Metazoa; phylum Arthropoda; class Insecta; order Hymenoptera; family Formicidae; genus Trachymyrmex; species Trachymyrmex cornetzi. The sequence continues at coordinate 165,395 of NW_017296945.1, forward strand.
AATGATAGATTTAAGTCGATGTGCTTTTTCTCTTACCTTTCAAACGCCACTAATTCGAGACCGTATTTCAGAGCCAACTTGCACAAAGTGGGCAGATGCACCAGAAATTCCGGGCAATCGACCACACCGTCCAGATGAAAATTGTACTTTGCGCCGAAGAACGGCGGTTTAGTTTTGTCCTCGCTTAAAAATTCAACGTTGTACACGTCGTTGCCGAACTTATGAGTGTCACAATTTTGCCACCTAGAACTGTGTTGCCGAAAAGAAGATGAGCGTGTATGCGTACTATCTATTAAAGAGAAATATGTAAGTAGAAGAGGAAGAGAACGCACACTAAATCGTAAGCGTCTGGAATGGTTCCGATGAAGTAGCCACCGGGCTTGAGACTCTCACTGGCGTTCCGAATCATGCATTCCGCCTGTGATAGAGATTCAAAGCTGTAGTGGAAAGCGAACTGGCAGCTAACAAAGTCCAGTTGCATGCTGGGATCCGCGAACTTCTCCCTCAAACGAACCTGCAACATTCCTGATTAACAAAATTCCATTGACAAGTGCGTTTCTTGCAGATGGAATTTTTGTGTAGCGTTAAAAAATGGAATAAATATCCTCCACCTTTGTACAATCAGCTGTTATAAACTCCGCGCTGAAAATAGGAGCAAAACCTCTGTCCTTGGAACCTTTCTTATTCACCATGTCATTGTACCGTTGTTGACACTGTTCAAGCGACACTTGCGCTATATCCGCGCAGATCAAATGTGAAATATTTGCCTTTTTCCACTTGAGAAGATCTCCGCCCTTACCACAGCACATGTCCAGAACTCTAAGCGAAGTGCCGAAACTTTTGCCTTGTCTTACTTTGACTACGTATTCATCTGATAAATAATATAAGGATAAACTTATTCATTGTAAGAACTGATCTTTCAAAAAAATTAACATAAAATCACAATAACAAGATCAATAATAAGCCAGTTTTAAGTCAAAATTCAATTTTTTCCTAAATCATCAAAAATAGCCCAAATTAAATCAAATACTTATTTTTACTTTCAAACTTTATAATTATATTTATAATTATAATTAATTCTGAGGTTTATTAGATAGCTTAATGGTAAAATAATCATTTATCAAACAAAAGATTCAGGTTTAATTCCCGATTCTGTTACCTCATATACGTAACAAGAAATTTTAAGCTATTATAATTCCGCTCTATTAAAAAAGGGCATCTAAAATTATAAATATAAAAAATCCAAAATAACTTGGTAACATATATACTTTTTAAAATAAAAAAAAATGCAATAAGAGCTAAACAGTTTAAATTGTAATATTGCTAATCAGTACCAATCAATGATTAATGAGAATTAGAATTATGTATCTGAAAGAATGCAATTAGATATTGGCTTTTATTGATTCTTTTCTGAATGCGAGCGTGGCATAGCAGGCAGCGTATGAGACTGCTATGCCAAAGATCGATCCCGGGTTCGATTCCAGGCAGAATCGGAAAATGTTTTCGAACGCTCGTAGCTCCTCTCGGAAGGCAATGGCAAACCACCGAGAGTATCCTTGCCAAGAGTAATAAATTGCCAAGAGCAATATATTCTCTAATAAATCATCGTTCGGAATCGACGTTAAACTGTAGGTCTCATATGACTGTGTATAACTAATGTGTGCACCACAGGCATATGAAAGAAGTCACCACGCTCGGCCACGAGCAATAGGAATGAGAATGATCCTTTTCCCATTATTATGGTGTGACAGCATTTAGACAACAGCTAAGAATCAATACTTACTTATAAGCATGCTTTTAATCCAGTTGTTAAAATTCCTCATATATACAATGCGACTTTGATTTCTCTGTGAGAGGCCCTTTTCCTCGAGTGCATTGTAATGGTCGGCTACCAAAACTGTATTGTCAAGACTCCTGTTTGCATCAGTTGCGTCCTTATTTTTTTCGTTGCTTCCGGATGTCGTTAAATCTGAGGGAACGTTTGTACTCTGCACAAGAGAAAATATGTTAGCACTAATTAATAGTATTCATATTTCAATTTTACAGATCACCTTAAGTATAATCTCAAGACCTTTTGAGTTCTACATAATACGGAATTTTTCTAGAATTTATTAAAGTATATTTTAAGATTATTATCAGAAAATATTCTTTGTTAAAAATTTTTGACTCTTATTAGCCTTGTATATCATGTTGTTGTATTTCGAATATTAAGAGTCCTGTTAATTTACGATTAAAAATAACTGTTATTTAAAAGACAAAATTAATGGAGTAATCACTTTTCTTTGCAGCAGAATGATATTTTCCTGTGTATTAAAATAAACATAGTATTCATTCATTTTTATACAGGTTATGTCATTTCTTTGAAACTCGTGTCTTTTCAATATGAATTAAATAAGTCTCACAGTGTCTTTGACTGTATTAAGAGATTTTGGCATTGGATCTTAACTTTTAAGACTACCTATGTGGCTAGATTTAAGACGTGATCTTGAATATATCTAATAAACACTGCTTTTTGCAATCAAAGTAGTAATATATGGTTAAGACACGTACAGCAGATGAGGCATCTTCTTCAGCATCATGCTTTGCTACTTTGGACGGCCGTTCACGATCTGGCGACCGCTTGTGTTTCCTACTTTGAGGGCTCTCTACATTTGTATCCTTACTTGTCTCAGATTTTGCTGAGGTGGCAGAGGACGTTTCTGTCTCGCTGGAAAATATAATTCGTTCTTTTAGCTTTATATTATCAAAAATATTATTCAAAATGAAACTGACTGTATATTGTATGATAAAATTAAGTGATTAATTGATATTTTATATAAAATCCTGAAGTGAAAGTTTAAGTCTATAAATAAGACTATGGTTGAAGACTATAGGTATACGTTCGCCAATGACTTTATAAAATCAGAACAAGCATTTTATTTCTGCAAAAAAAACAAAGAAGACATTGAGAGCCGATTAAACTTAATGCTGTAAGGATTCAGAAATACTTAATTCGAAAGAAAAATGTGTGTGTACTACTGCTATATTTAGCGCTACATCGCGCTGAAGCGCAAGGACGAGAAATACCTCGTGTGCTGCTCCTTTTCCTCGTACTCCGTTTTATTCTCCGCGGCAAGTGCCGACATGTCGACGGCGCGGCGATACGAATTGCGAGTAAAAGGATGCGGGTTACAACGTGGAAAGTCGTTCAGACTGTTCGAAACGCGAGGACTGCTACTGGTTCATCACTGTACATGCCACATTTGGAAACGCGAGCAAACCTCACCTCATACCGACGTTGGCCGTAAATGCCGCAAAATACGCCACGAAAAGCGTCGCAGTGACGCCAACGGAGGGATTTTTCACGCATGCGCCGCAGCGCGAGCATCAGGTGACGCCCAGTGGCGTACGCGCATCTTGCTGAAATTTAAAGCATCGTCAGATCACATAAAAAGAGGGATTAAAAATGCCAAAAAAATTAATGGTAAGCTTCTTAGTGTTTATTAAAATTTTATATAAAAATTAATACTAATCCTATTAATGGAACAACGTAATTCATTTAATTGTCATAAATAGCTGTAATACCCTGGTGAAAAGTTTTCTCAGAATTTTTCATATAATTTTTCAGAATTTCTCTATAATTTTATGATTTTTTCTTTTTTTACACGAATTGGAACATTTCTCAGAAAATCTACATCTTTCCTCAGCATTTCTTATATATGTTAATTATGAATATCGTAAGATTCTTATGATTTCTTGTAAGTATAATTTCTGATAAAATGTTGTAAAATCTAAAAAATTTAAAAATATTTTTTAGAAATTATGGAATGAGAGATATCAGAATATTTCAGAATTCATTTGTATGAAAAATTCTGAGAGAAGACATAAACTTTCCGAACATTTCTGAGTATTTTTGAAAAATGTTCCAACTCGTGTAAAAATTATGAGAAAAATTTTCACCAGGGTAAAGTTTATTTTCATGTTTAAATTAAATGAGTGAATTTCATGTTCCAAAATAAATGCGAATAAAATTAATAATTACAAACAAGTTAATAATTAAGTGAAATTTTATTTAAAAGCCTAAAACAAGTTTATATGTGAAATATGACGGAACATCGATTTTATATTGCAAAATTTATATTTATATTTTTCTCTTTTACAAAATCAACGAGCTCTATGAAATATATGTATATATTCTGTGTTAAATATTACTTTATTTAGTAATGTTAAACGTCACTTCTTGCAGTTTATCGTTTCTCTTTTTTTCTTCAATGTGAAAGGAAAAAAATCTATTGTTTGTGCACGTATTACGTCCCTGTCCATCCATCCAGCAAGAAACAAGCTGACATCTTCATTCTTCAGTATCGCCAACTCCAACCAACTACAACCAACTCCAACAGAACGTGTTGATTTACTGGTAGTAACATGCAGGTTAAAAGTGTACGGCGATTTTCCAGTTTTCCCATCGCTTCGTTGTGAGTTATTTAACTGCACATAAATTAATTGAACGAGATCTTTGCTTAATTAACTCAATCGATAATGACCTGTGCGATTGTCACATTTTAGAACGTGAATGAAGTATCAACCTTCCCTGAACAGGATTATTTCACCGGTTATGCGCATCGACTGGAACATTGGATATCTACGAATTTATCATTGAAATATAAAAAAAATGGTACGATAATTGTTTATAACTGTATATTAAATCTACTCATTTATTATATATTGTAAACAGATACGTAACAACGGGATTGACACTTAATGAAATGCTTTGTTTACTTCAGTGCAGCCACCACACACGGACAGTAGGAAAGATTAAAAAATTATCGGAAGCAATTATTGTTTGCTTACGTGTTTACGAACAGAGATGCATATGGAGCATTCACAGTTTCCTACTTGGACACCCAGTCCCTAGCAATGCACGAACGTAACCGGGTGCAGCCTTGATCGACAAGGTTGGTATCTACGCGATGCTTAATCACCTAACGCACACGTTCTCATCTATTATCTGATCTAGATTTGCCCTGCATGACGTTCTTATCTTACCAGCTTATCTAAAATTCAATAAGACTCAAAGGATAAATAATATCACCGCGACGTTTAAGTTGCTTCGACTCTGCAGTAAGGTTTTACTCTTTTCCAGCTTATTCTGGCTGTACAAGATTCAGACGGAGTGGGATTATTGTTTGTATACACCGTCTGCCTTGCAGAGTGGAGACTTGGATACACAATCCGTTGTTATAGAAAGTTTCTCACAGGACTATAAGAACAAAATGGAAACATTCGAGGCATATGACGAGTCTATGGTCACCGCAGCAAATTATCAGTGTGACATTGTTCAAACTGTGAACAATCATGCGCCCAAGGAAGAAATAGAAGTACAGAATAGAGAGAATCATGATACGTTGACGTTGCAACAGCAACAGACGGAGCAGATGCATCAGGTGACGCAGATCGAGTCGAATATTCAACAGAAAGCAACTGCGGTTCGATTGCCCGCTTTATTGGATGGAGAGTACTTCCAGGTGATCAGGGTGGAAGACACTAACGTTACGGTACGTTGTCAGCAGTGTATGAAATTGCTCAACGGCAATCTGAAGTCCACTGGGAATTTTCTCAGTCATGTAAAGGTAAACAAATTATTAGATACTTTCATAGAATTGTCTATGCAGATTGACAGGATGAAAAAGAGACTTCTTGATGTAAAACCATGAAGATGAGAGGGGCCAGTGAAAGCCTAAGCATCGATTATTGGTGTTTTTTTTATTTCTTACTCTTACAAGGGATTGTTACAACTGTCTGGATTCGATTCTCCTTGAAATATGTTGTTAAAAAAAGATTTTGAGATACATGTTTTTATATGGATCCAATCTCAGATTTAAGAGGTGAAACAACCTCTCAAAACTTAATGGTGATCGAGGTATTTTTAATACATTAGATTTAAAAAAATCTAAATACAGTTATCAAGTATATAAAAAAAACCATAAATATTTCTAAAACATTTTTCTGTACATCTTACTGTTTCGCTGATAATTGACTATAAGGATTATAACGTTAAAAGATTGTTTTATCGCTTAAATCTGAGATGGAGAAATATAAAAAAATACGTGTTTCTTACATTTTCTCGTGCTTAACATATTTCAAGAACAATCAAATCAATTTCGAATGGTTATAACAGTTTCCTTGTTTAAATTTATTTATTATTTTGACGATAATTTTATTATTTATTTAACTTTATTTATTACTTCAGACGATACTTACAATTGCACAATTAATCCTTCGTCGACAATGTGATATTTTATTCACTGTCTGGATCTTCGAACTTCAGTGCAGATTCTTTATATAGTTTATATTTTTATAAAAATTTGAAGAAATTCTTAAATAAAGTCTTCACTATTACAAAAATGAATCGTACTTTACTTATTTTTTACAAATTTAAATTTGTCTGTTAGAATTTACGATAAAAAAATAAAATTCAAAACATTGCCAGCAGTGGATCAATTATATATTAATTATATTGCGCCAGTGACTATGCTTAAAGTCTCTCATTGGGCTTTCTTTTACCATTATAGATTATGATTTATTGTTAGAGAAATCTATTTTCGTAACAGCCTTGTTACTTTTGCAGCGATTGCATCCCTCTTTGATGTCCAAAATAAGGTGCAAATCTAGTCAGAGGAAACCCGCGATATATGTCAACTCGACGTTACCTGATAAATGCTCCGAAATAGTGCCGGGAAAGCGTGCAGCAGTACAAAATAAGAAGCGCTGTAAAACGGTAAGCACTTTTTTACCATGTAATTCAATTCTATCTTGCCGTCCTAAAAAGATTAAAAAATAATAAGTTACTATATTAGAAAAGAGGATTAGTAATTAATTATTAAAAAATTAATTTTAGATAGAAATATCTGAAGGTACACTTAAATATACGACAGATGAAAATTAATTAAGATTTATTTTAAACATATATAATATATTTACATTTTTTAAACGTTTAAATTAATTGCGCTTGGCCTTTCTTTTATCTATCTCGATTTTACATCAGTTTTCTTTTCTTTCAATACTAGAAGAATGCCTATTACGGTCGAAGCTGGATCTTCATTGTTTTAAATAATTCCATCTTGAATTACTAATATACACTATATATTCTTGCACATATACCCCATATTATAGTTTTTTTCAAAATGCGCGCCGAATTGTATTTCTGGACTATAAACGCAATTGAAACTACTCTAGTAATCGTGAATTAAATTGACAAGCAATTTTAATAATTTGATGCTACCATCAAGCATCATATTACAAAGATGTTAATATGTTGAAACTGTACTTCGACCGTAATAGGCATTCTTCTAGTATTGATTGTGTTTCTCATATATGCGGTCTAAATAAAGATTCTTAATATTGTTTTCTTCTTTTTGTTATGTTGTAATTAATTTAATGTATCCACAAGCAGGAGGAATGTACGGCCGAAAAGAATGAATCTTACGAACAACATGCGGATTGGAACGACACATCGTTAATCCGGGGATCCGACGAGTCGGAATCGGCGGATCCATCCCTAAGAATATCACATAATAATTCATTTATAATGGAGGACGAGTACGATGCAATCGGTCGCAACGTTGCCGCCAAGCTCAGGAATATGAGACTGGACCAAAGAATAATAGCTGAGAAATTGTTGAACGACATTTTATTTGAGGCTCAGCTCGGTAATCTTCACAGAGATTCGAGTATTCACGTGTGAGAATAAAATGCACAACGACCTGTGAGTCGATATTATATATCTTCTAATAAATATCGCGAAAGAACGAATCCGATTTGGCGAAAAGCGACGTGATATGTGATTAATACAGTTATCTGATTAATTATATAACGCGCATGTTGTGTGTGTATGTGCGTAAAGATTGCGCACTTGTGAACGAATGGACAATTTTCGTTAATACTATATATTAGCGATTATAGCCTTATTGAAAGACGAATACTTTATACTTTTGTGATATATCTTGTAATCGCCCTGAGATCATTATATTTGGATTTTCAGACAAAAACGAAAAGTCTGATTATTCCGATAAATTTGTATTGAATGCTAGATTACGATTATGCCTTCTTCTTGGGTAGCAATACAGCCTGGATATTCGGCAAAATACCACCTTGGGCAATTGCATCGGACAACAGCTTATTCAACTCCTCGTCATCATCATCGCATCATTGCGGATGGCGAGTTGCAGATGACGCAGGATCCTAGTCTTGTTGTTGTCACGAGCGACGTAGCCAGCCAACTTCAAAACTTTAGCGGCCAGATATTCCATGACTCCAGGTAAACCGGTGCACCAGTTCAGCGCAGTTTCCTTTCCTCAGATGGATACGACTAATGGGGAACTGCAATCCCGCCCTATTAAAACGGGACTTTGCCACTCATAATGATTTCAGAGCGATATACATATAAGCGTATATTGAAAGTCTATGCTTTTTCATATATATATTACAGTCAAAGTATAAAATTTAGTAAATGTATACACCTGTATGCATTTATATTATGCATATCTAAGATTTTTTAAATGTATGCTGATATGTACACTGCATACTGAGGTTACGTGTATACGAGTACTTTTACTGGCAAAAATATTCAATTCAAATTGATGCATTTTTGATTCTGCATACTTTTACTAATATTTTGTGTGAAAATATATGCATTTACTAGTAAAGGTAAATTTCATTGCTTGTAAATATATTTATATTATTAAATTAGTATGTATATATATATTGACTCTAGTAAATGTATACATTTACTAAATTAACACTTTGACTGTAACTATATATGTAAGTGTACAATACTGTAAATATTTCCGCGTAATGTAAAATTGTCAAATAATGAAACATGCTGCCTAAAATATTAGATTGGTACAAGAAGTTATCAGTTTTTTGGACATATTTTTAAAAATAAGATTATGAAAAGCATCAACAAATTTTTTTAGATGAAAAAAAGTGTAAGGCAACTACTTTAATTGATCTTTAAACTAAGATGGGACGCTACTCTTCATAAGACATAATAACTGTTAGATATCCATTCGATATTCTGGATTGGTATTAGATTTCCGTGAACTTTTAATAAACATTAGACATACTCTAATTATGCAAATGTCCGCGATTCGAGATCTCATGAATAGGACATCTAAGCCAATGTTCAGTAGACACGTCATACCTAGTGGATTTTTATTACAGATATCCCTTGCACGTGTGTATATATACAGGGTGTTTCCAAAAGGTGGTATCAAATTTTAGGGGTATGTAGAGCGGATTAAATTAAATCGAAAAGTCCTTTACCATTTTGCAATTTTCGCAATAGTTAATAAGATATTAATTACTAAAAATTGCCAAATATTGGTCTTGAATAATTTTTTACTCAAATATTATCAACTTTATAGAAAAACTGCAACAGACAAAAATCATTAATTTTCTTCTCATAAAGTTCTAAGAATTTTTTTCAGAATTTTTTAATACCGTATTTTCTCATGTTAGTAAAAATAAGAAAATGCAGCACTAAAAAATTGATAAAAAATTCTCAGAATTTTATGAGAAGAAAATTAATGATTTTTATCTCTTGCAGTTTTTTTTTGTAAAGTTTATAGTATTTGAGTAAAAAATTATTCAAAACTAATATTTGGCAATTTTTAGTAATTAATATTTTGTTAACTATTGCGAAAATTGCAAAACAGTAGAGAACTTTTCGACTCAGTTTAGTCCGCTCTATATACCCCTAAAATTTGGTACCACCTTTTCGGAACACCCTGTATATATATATATTGCTCAGATTATCTATGGATACATTGATACTTACTTCATGGATATAAATATGTGGATAACATGTCAACATCCAGTAGATATCCAAACGCTGGTTATTCGACAGATATAAATATTTTATATATCTTAGATATCTATTAATTATCCACCGATATGAACATATAAATACATGGATATCCACTGGATATCTATTATATATTTTGTTCTGTGGGTATAGTGGCCTTAAAACAATATATTTTCAGACAAGGAATAAAAAGTTATAATAAATTATAATAAATTTTATTCAAAGAAAAATTGTAATATTAAAAAAATAAATCCTCTCGCCTCTTCTGAAAGTTAATAAATCAATTCGAACTCTCTGTACGCAATAGCGCGTCTAACAGTAAGTCTATTTGGCAAGTACAGGAAGTTTTTGCACCAATCTAATGATGATTATGTCTAAAAATCTTTTTCTACACCAATCCTATTATATATTCTATGATTAGCATAAGACAGTCAATTGTAATATATAGCAATAGCTATACATAGATTTAATAAATGATATATAATTTAATTTACTTTTGTATAAAACATTTTCGAAATGTCTGAACACCGAGAGGTCTAAAGCTTTATCGAAAATCGAAAAAATATCTATAAGGTGTAAATAAAGTATAGAAAGCCGCCAGTGCCTAGAAGATTTTTGTCTCTTCTGAAACTTTCAATTAATCTGTTGAATGTGTATCTACAGTTTATTTACACGCCTTGTTACGGAACTAAAAGCGGAAGTACGATTCTCACAATCAGAAGACTTATCCGAAGGACAGTGCTTCCAACGATCGTCAGCTGCTGTAAACTCTGCGTTTCTTTGGCTTGAACATTACGTGATATACCGCGGATGAGAGGACGCAGAGCACCATGCTGCCAAGGATCGCCCAGAATATGTAGGTGTACCAGAATCCGTTCCAGTCGGCGTTCATATACCACGCGAATGTGAACGCCACATTCTGCACGATCACGAACACATAGTACGGTAGCGTGCACCAGTCGGCATACTTGAATTTGATCCGGTACTCGATCAGGCTGAATATATAGACCAGGCCGAGCCAGAGGTTGACGATGAGCGTGATGATGTCGTAATACTTGGAGTAGTAGAACAGGTAGGCCAACATGATAACATAGTGCACGCATATCATCGTCACTACGGTCAATGGATAGAACTCGTAGGCCACAGCGATGGCGGAAACGCGCGCCAGGATGAAGAAGAACCACCAGAGGAAGGACAGGAACTTTCCCATCGGGTCGTCCTCCTCGAGACCCTTCTTGGAATACTTTCGTTTAGGAACTTTCAAGCTCCGCTCGCTGCTGTCTGTCAGTCTTTGGTCCGACTCGATGGTCGCCGCTGCCTCTTCCTCGGTGTAAAAGGAATCTGGACGTGGTGGCGCCGGTATGTCCGGCACTGGGAGCGGTGCGACCGTCGTTATGCCGCGAAGTGGCGTCGGTGGCGGTGTCACGTGTGCGTTTTTCGGTGGTAACGGTGGAGTCATAGAGACCTGACGGTCCAGCAAAGCTGCATGCGATTGAGTCTGGTGCTCCTGCTCGTTCTCGGTCACCGTGTTTTCTTCCGGCGCCGTTGACTTGGCTGGAGCGTTTATCGTGTCTTCTTGCTCCTTTGCAGGTAAAGGTAACGTTTGTAGTGGCATCTTTTCCTCGATATTATTAATTTCCTGATTGGCATTGATTATACTTGTTATGTATTCAAAGATATATTTTTTCTAAGTAATATCAAATAAACGTATAATTCGTACAATCGTATCATTTTGAAATTGCTTGTGTGTGGAATATTTTTATAATAATTGTTAAGTTGAATCAGATACCTGAATGCAGTATTTCTTCAACCACATTGCCCATGGTAGTTTCCTGCCATTTACACGCTGGCTCTCAAATCTTTGAAAAGAAGCTGTCTTCATGGCCACTATTATAATGGACATAATGATGCAGAGCACCTGTACCGTCACTGCAAAACATTATGTGTCATTATTGTCTAAAGTAATAAGTTACATTACAGCATATCATATACATACATTATAAAAATATATTATTTCTTGAATATAAAGAAGAAATATTAAAAAAATAATTTTCTATTGTACCTGATTGATAACTGCGGGGCACAGAGCTCTCTCTGAAGAGAAGATGCGCCTGAAAGACTGCCTGCGGAGCAGCTTGAAACCATGCCTGCAGGAAGAAGTACAATTCGATGGCCGCAGGTGCTGCAGCGATATTTAACGTCTTGAGTCTCTCGTTTCCGGATAAATTTATAGCATCCACGGACAGCACAATGAGTCCAGCAAATCTGTAAAAATGTACGAATTTTGTACACGTGATCATTTATTACTATTTTATTATTATTAAACTCCACGTGAAGTAAATAAAAAATATAAGTAAATTATAGTAATTTTTAATTGAGAAGCAAATAATAACGGAAAATAAACAATACCTATATAATACGAAGAACACGAATCCTATAAACTGACACATTTGGAGAGCGAACCAGCCCATAACTCCTTTCGATATTTTATCATCTTCCGTCATCCACCAATCGGGCCTCGAAACTGTCAGTATAAAGTACATGAGTGCCGGTAAATAGATAATTGCAACGGTGCATATCCCCCATAGTGGGTTTTCCTCCTTAAAGTGTTGAATAGCTACCACCAAGTCCGCAGCAAAATGAATAATGTATACGAAGCAATTAATTAAAGTTGGTATGAGGAATATTAAATATATCTGCTCAGTCGACTTCAGTGGGACTTTCATGTAATGTGTAGATTTTCTGCGGCAAAGTGTATTTGCCACGGTATTTACAGAATATATCTCTTTTGCCATTTTCTTAGAGCTAACAAGTCTGCGTTATATTTCTATACATATTACATATGTTCCTTTAATAAATATTGATCGAGTTTTGCCGTTGTCTACAAAAGAAAGCATACAATTAGTAAAAGAAAATCAAAAGCAATCATAAGGATGTTGTTATTATTTAATCTAACTTGATAAAACAATTTAAATAATGAAAGATTTATAGACACACAAATATATTGTTTACTACACAAAGACATTATTCCAGAATTATTTAGATGCTTGTAGAAAAAAAAATGAAAATAGGAAAAAAAGAAAAACATATTAAATCCTCTACAATCAAGTCACTGCATAAAAATTATATTATAAAATTTTAATGAGTTAAAACACCACTTTCTGGAAAACTTTGTTTACTGAATTATATCATTGCACAGCAAATGAGCGGTATGAAAAAAATACAGACTAAATTAATAAAAAAGACCATTAATTTAACACTGTAATTTATTTAATATTAAAAATAATGCAGTGATAGAGAAACGAGGATATATTTAAAAAGTTTATAATTTATTCAAGTTTACCTAAAATAGACACGGATTAAAATCTTAATGTTCCCCAGTCTCTCTCAGGGCCGAGCGAATCATGTCAATGATAAGATTACATTACTTCAACAGGTAGCCCAGATCATGCTCTTTAATTTTTCGTCAAGTACATTTGTATCATCGGTACCATCGCTCCCTCGAAGCAAAACGCATGGAAACTCCACTCTCGGCGAGGAAAATACACAATCGTGCGGCCCTCGCGAGATTATAGACATTTATGGAAGAAAAAGATGAGCGGTGTTACACACACCATGCGTATCAGAACGATCGATCACGATCGATTAGTCAGCGCGCCGTACGAATGGGAAAGATAACTTGATAAGCTCCCATTTTGCGAGGTGATGATAAAACGTTCCCGGTTCTCGGATATCGATATCATGTCGTCAATATGAACAGGTTATGGCCATCTCTCTTTTTTTCCTTTTGTACGGACGCGCGACTGCGTTTGCGCACGTGTTGAAAACGTTCTGCGAGAACGCCATAACATTCGAGAGGCAATTTGCATTTTACGTGCCTCGTTGTGACGTCGCACGCATCAAGGAGAAATAAACTTCACTACCTTGGTGAAAATTTTTCTAAGAATTTTTCAGAATTTTTATATACTTTTTTATAACTTTCTCACATTTTTTATACGAATTGGAACACTTCTCAGAAAATCTACATCTTTTCTCAGAATTTTTCATATACATATGTTAATTATGAAACATCATAAGATTTCTAAGATGTTTTATAATTTCTGATGAAATATTATAAAATCTAAAAAAATTTTTAACATTTTTTTAAAATTGTGGAATGAGAAATTTCAGAATTCACTTGTATGAAAAATTCTGAGAGATGTAAATTTTTCGAATATTTCTGAGTATTTCTGAAAAATGTTCCAATTTGTATAAAAATTATGAGAAAAATTTTCACCAGGGTGAATCTAAAGGATCATTTATATTGATTTATATTAGCCATATAATAATTTGTTATTTAATTAGCCAAATAAGCTGTTTACTTGTGCCGTAATCTGTAAGAATTAACCATAGTCAATTATTTTCCTCTTATTCCACTGTAATTAATTCTTGCAGATTATGATATAATTAAATTATTAACAGATTACGGCCAGAATACTTAAATAATCCTTAACAAGGAAACTTATGGAAATTCCCTTCCGATTTTAATGAGCTTTGAAATCACGGTATAATTAGACAAATTGTTATATTGCGCATGTACGATGTCTAATTCCACCACGCTTATATATGTATTTTAGACAAAAATAAGGCGCATATATTAGCTGCAAGAAAGCAGATTTACAACTGTTGTAAAATTCTTCGAAACGGGTAATTTTTGCAATTGATTCCTTATGGATTTAAATGTATAAATCAAATATATTGAAGAATTTTAAAACAGTTGTAAAGCTGCTTTGTCTGCTGAACGTAGCTATTGTTTAATAAATACAATCGCTGCATTTAGGGAGTATAACGGTCCTTTGAAGAAAATCGGGTTTTTTCATTTCGAAGCGAATACCATTGAACTATAAGAGATAGAAAAAAATGTTCTGAATAAAAGTTGAAAATGATTTAAAATATTTTATAATAATTTTAAAAAATTTGTTTAAATAAAATTTATTTATGAAAAATAAAAATAAAATTTTTTTAAAATTATAATTATCGAGTAATCTCAAAACCATTAAACTTCGGTTGATCAATATTCGAACCAAAGCCGACATTCATCTACCTCGGCCAAGCGATTTTTCAAGACTGACCGTTTTTATCCGGCACATTGTAAATATAAAGGCGAAAGATTTAATTACATATACCTATTATTAACTGCTGTGCACGCAATCTACATATTTATACGGCCGATAATCAAAGTTAAATCTTATATTTTATACCGTTTTAAATATAATCCTTAGATATCATAAACTAATCAGAGGCCGATATTCACAATTGCTTCTTATTTTAAGATTGTTTTAAGTAACATCTTAAAATACTAATGCGCGACTGTCTGATTAGTCATGACATAAGATTACACTTAAGCAATAATAAGATTTTATTAAGACCGACATGAAATTAAATATTAAGCATATTCAAGCCTATAACAGTCAAAACTAGATCTTCTCAATACCTAAATAATTAACTGTGAATTATTTAGGCATTGACAAGATCTAGCTTTGACTATTATAGGCTTGAATATGCTTATACTTAGTATTTAATTACACTTAAGATTACACTTAAAATGATCTTATGTATGAGAATCGACTATGAATACCGGTCAAGAGAGCCGCATTAACATCTTAAGACAAATAAGAACCAACTACGAATATCGGCCTATAAGTTATTTTTCTTTCCCTTTACTCAAAATAAAATAATTTATTTCCCTTCTTACATCAGTATACCTTATTACGATTCACTTTATATAAAACAAAATACTACCACTTTTCTAAAAATGATATTCATTCTATATACATATATATTTCGCAAAAAAGAAAGTTTGGACCATGAGGGGATCGAACCCGTGACCTTCGCTTATTAATCATATGCGATGCTCTGACCAACTGAGCTAATAGTCCTCGACAATTATGTGTCTTTTCGACAGTATTTTCAGTACAAGTTTAAATACTATTTACGAAAATAATATAATTGGTTTTAAATGTATATTTTGTCAAAAAGAAAAAGCTTGGACCATGAGGGGATCGAATCCGCTCTGTTAATAATCTTAAATGCGATGCTCTGACCAACTAAGCTAATGGTCCTCGACGATTACGTGTCTTTTCGACAGTGTTTTCAGTATAAGTTTAAGCATTATTTACAAAAATAAGAGAACTTGTCCTACGTGAATATTTCGCCAAAAGGAAATAGCTTGGATCATGTAGGAATCAAACGCACTACTTTAGCCGTAAAAAGTACCACTCTCTAACCAACTAAGCTAATGTCCTCGACGATTAATATGGACGTTTTTCATTTAGTGACATAAGTATCGTCGACATAAATATCGTCTCTTTCCCGGCATTCCATGAGTACAAATTTATGTTTACGATATTAGAAACGATTCGAAACTTTGGACAAAAAAAGAATTAACAAATCGTATTTGGACAATTCGATCACATGACCCATGCGATTGGCGAATTCGTTCTTTGTTCGAAATCTCGGACTGATTTCTAGCATGAAGGCTTACCAAAGATAGAACAATATTTGTGTTAATCTGTCATTAAATAAAAAGTACATGTTTTCCATAGTGTTTTTAGCTCTTGACTACGTTTCGAAAATAACAATTTAACGAGCGTTTGCTGCTATTGATATATTCTAGATTTATTGTATGGATCTAAAGGTGTATTCCAATCATAAGCAACAATTACTGAACACTTACACAGTCGGTATTTTCTGAATACAATTAGTATAACTATACGACAAAATAACTTAAAAAAAAGAAAATTTTGTTGAATTACTAAAAACAGAAAAAAAAACACGAGACGATTTATATAAATTGAAAAATTTTATTGAAAAAAAAAAACGAGATAATTTTATTGACAAAGTAGCACTTTATTCATATGAAAAAGTAATACAACATTAGGGCCTGTGCTTTTAACTCCTTTGAATTATTCAAAGTGTACGCATAGGAGACAATTTGAAGGCCTTCGTCCTTTGGACTTTATGTCTGTGTATGTGTATGGTGCTCTACTTAAGACTTTTACATTACATCTCATCGAAATATAAGACTCGTAAGTCTTTTATTGCGTATATACTACTTATTAAGATATCTGATTTCTTCGCAAAAATCATTGTCATCCTTGTTTATATATGCGTTCCTGTTATAGTTTTATTTTGTCACCTGTTACATAAAATAACGTACGTTATCAAGTCATTTTGTATTTTGCGTCTGGTAAAATATATCGCGTAAATTCTCTCCATTTATCAGCGATTAATATCTCTTTCAAATACCGTTAACACCCAAATTCGCAACCCGATATATATTTATGTATATATAATATGTTCATATTTGAATATTTATCCGGGTTGCGGTTTTGAAGCTTCTTAATCTGAGAACTTAGTGCTACCTTAATCTTAAAGATATTAAATTTATCCTTAATCTTGCTTGTACAAGAAAAGTTGATGCATCGACTTTGAACCTCTTTAAAATCTGCAGTTTAGCTTTACAAGTCATTAAAAGAAAAAAAAACAAGAAAAAAAAAATGAACTCCCTCTACAAGATCACTTAGAATAAAACACGATGTGGGATTCGCTATTTTCCAAGAACTATAAATCGATTATTAAATCACAAGAGCCGTCTTATTGTAGTGGCTTACAATCCGCATAATAGTTTGGCTTTCTAATTTTATAATTTAATCAAGATTTTAGTACCATTTAAAACATAATTTTTTATATGGGAGGATGCGGAGATAAGTATTGAACAACTTTTTTTTGTCTGTAGTGACTGTAGTGCACATAAAAGTGCTGTTAAGAGTGTATGCGTGCTATTTTCCAAATATATGAACGTATATATATGTATATATAATTGAGGAGACAAATGTGGGACATCCTTGGATCTTTTTGTCTTTACCAAAGCTCGCCATCCTTTTCTTTAGCCGGAACTTCAATTACTCGTGGCTTATCGATTATTCTGGCTGTACGAAGGCCTTTTTCCACGATGCCGATAATCCATGCTTGATATCCTTCTTGTTTTTCGATATCTTTACAATATGCCGCAGCCTGCAAAACACAATTCATAGTCTAAAAAATCGGATCAACTTTATATCCGAAAATTACATCTAACTGCTATCTACCGATTAGATTCGTAGACAAGACTTTTGTAAGATTCAATTATCTGTCCAAATTAATATATAATAAATATAAGTGTATAGTTGTAGAAGAGCTAAACGACTAAATATATATGAGCAATAAATAGTATTTAAAACTCTTCATTTTTCTACCTGCCATTCTTTAGAACATCTCACTAATACAAGATATTCTACTGTATTGACAGGAAAAGTGATAAACATCCTTGATGGAAAAATTTCGCTAAAATTATTCCACGTTTTGGAATATTTTTCAGCAAAATTTCAGCATTTCAGAAAAATTTTAGTTTAATTTCAGCGATTTTTAATTAAAAAATTCATTTTTAACAAAAATTTCAGCTATTTCGCTAAAATGTTCCAAGACATTGAATAATTTCAGCGAAAATTTTTCAGGGATATAAGCGAAAAAAATATCGAACTGATCAGAAATCATATTTTTCACTTATCATAACAAACATCCTTAAGCGTGTTATACAGAACTTACATATTAATATTTTTTCGATCGCCTAAGGCCCAGTTTCATACAACTTATGGTTAATTCTCAACCAAGATTCAACTTATTCTTCGTTTCTTTCTAATGCTAGAATTGGAAAGAGATGAGAAATAAGTTGAATCTCGATTAAGAGTTGCCGCACACAAAATTCCGCAACAGTGACCGTAAGACGTAAACTTAAGCCAATGAGCCAATTAGAATATTGCTTTAGGTCTACGTAATCTATCGAAAATGGAAATAACAGTCAACTTATTCATAACCCTCACAATTAGGTGAATTTCAACCGGTTGAAACTCGCCTTATGGATAAGTTTACTGCTATTTTTATTTCTGTTAGAGTACGTAGATCTAAAGCAGTATTTTGATTGGCTTAAGTTCACGTCTTAAGGCTACTGTTACAGAAATTTTGTGTGCGGCAGCCCTAAGCGTTAACCGTGAATTGTGAAACTGAGCCTAAATGTATCTAATGACGCTACGCTTATAAATTTGACAGTTATATGATTTAATGAATAAGTTAATAACCTGTTCTCGAGGAAGGCAAATGAGCAGACCGCCACTAGTTTCAGCAGAGTGACCCTGCAATAGCTGGAACATGTTCCCACATGCCTTTGCTACTGCAGCCATCTTTGAAATAACAGGCAGATTATGGATAACAAAGGAAACTTCATTCTTTTGATGTTTTGCCAGATTTTGAGCATGTCCTAGAAGACCGAAACCGGTGACATCTGTGGCTCCATGTGCATTATACTTATGCATCAATCTAGCAGCTGGAAAATCAAACGGTCATGATTAATTTTAATTAATTTAACAAAGGATTATATTAACCAAGTTTGAAACATTCTCTAACAAATTTAAAACTTGATTCTTTCTTAACAAAAATATTTTCATTAGATAAATAACATTTATATTTTCAATTAATTTCATATTAGATTAGATGATACATAGCTCTGTGTAAAAACAATCGATTCTCATTCCGTGCATGCTTCAGTTTAGAAAAGATTGAAGAGTTGGAAATACGTGAATAAAGTATGAGATAAATTCATTTCGGAAATAATAAACTATTTAATTAAGTTAGTTTCACATATTCTAACTTTAGTACTAAAAAATCTTAATTCCAAATTGGTCGAAGAATTTGTTATTAAAATTAAGTTTGAGATAGCCTGCGTGATTTATATTAGCATTAAATCACGTGGCACGTGTACCTGTTCTATTCAACCTGGCCATACTGTCCATTGCACGTTGATAGCCTTTTCGCACATCCTCCTCGCTCACCACAAGTTTAATTCTGTTCCAACGGTCGGGCTGATCAAGCCATTGATGCGCGTTGACGGCAACTTGTGTGCCAAGGGGTTTTGTTAGGACCAATACATCTCCAACTACAGCGTTATCTGGCCTGAACAATCATTGGCTGGTATTCATAGTTAGCTTTTATACTTATTCAAGACCGTCTTAAATAGTCATATCTGTCATGAACCAATCACGAAATCACACATGTATTAACATTTTAAGACATTACTTAAGACGGTCTTGAAACAAGAATGAAATATAAATCCCCATCATAAAGATTAATGCTAAATCCCGCAATACCAATACTTGATACTGGTCACAATTAAATTATTACGTACACGATATACTCGTTTGGTTGACAAACGGTAGTAGCAACTCCACCGATGGTGCACCATGGATTTACGACTGTCTGGCCACCCGTTACCGTGGTACCTGCATCTAGAGCAGAATCCTTAAATCCTCTCATTATCAGCGGTACAACGACATCGCGCTCTTTCTCCGTCATCTTTGTGCTAACACCCAGCAGCATCAACATGTTGTCGCAGTCCGTGACACCCATCGCATACAGATCGCTGAGAACATTGGTGCACGCGATTTTACCTGGAAGACACCTCCAAAATAGCAATGAAGACAGAATCGACATATTACATTTATATTAAATTTTTTCCGCATTTTTATACGAATTAAGATACTTTTCAGAAATACTGAGAAAGCTCATATTTTTTTGTAGAATTTTTTATATATGTAAATTCTGAAATATTTTAAGATTTTTAATGTTATAATTTAAAAAAAAAATGTTTTAAACCTACTTTTATAGATTTTATAAAATCTCATAAAAAAGAAATTATAGAAAAATTTTAGAAATCTTAAAATATTTCAGAATTCACATGTATGAAGACTTTCTCGGCACTCCTGAAAAGTTCTAATTTGTATACAAAATCTGAAAAATAATAAAATTATTAAAAAATGCTGAACATAAAAATTATAAAAAATTATATAAAAACATTTTCACCAGGAACATCTGAATTTGTATGTTTAATAAGACTTGATCTCACAACATTTCATGTGTTGTTATCATCTCAATGTCTTCTTTCTTCCATCCAGCATAAAGTCGTCATATTGATTTACATAACAAGTTCAATGGTCAAGAGTTTTATGTTGACTATGCTTATGCATTTGGTGTGCTGTAATCCTTACCCATCATATAAGGGTCATCGACTAGGGGGTAAAAGAAGTCCGTAGTCTGCACTAGGCTAAGCCCGCCATGTCGCACGGGCGTCACAGAGGCATCCATGCCAATGCCTGAAAAATATAATGCTTTATTGTACTATTGCAAAATAAAATAAAATCACAAATATAACTTACAATCGGGCTAATAAGAGTCGACGCGAGCGGAGGTGCATAATAAATTCTCAATAAAATAAATTTGTCAATCCATGTGATGTGTTGGAATCAACTTTATTTGAATTCTTGAACGTTTCGATTCTCTTTGGAATCTTCATTAGCAATTATCTTACAACTATATTAGATTTTGCGAACGTTCGATATAGAGTCACTCGCAGGTTACCAGAACTGTAGTGTTATCTGTTTAATTTATATATATAAAATGTTGAATTTTTATAGTAATTTAATCGAGTAACTCACCTATTCGAACGCTCATCTTGAAACTTTGGATGTTAATATTACAGCAAATCGTTATATAATTAAAATAAGATTATTTAATCTCCTTCCAGGTGTTCGAAGTGTCGAGTATGTACAACGGAAAATATTAATTTCGACAAAGGTCAGATACGTGGACTTAAGTTATAATAAATACAAAGTATAAGATAATAAAAATCGTATTGTGTTTTTTACAGATTTTAGCACGTGACGTATACCATATTTGTCATAGATACTATAAATATAAGAACAGAAAAATGTTATAAGTTAAAAGCCTAATACAATTGTCACGTTGAAATTATAAAATGCAATCTGATTATTAACAATGATTGATTAATGAACTAATTTATATTATGAATACAATATAATGAAATACACATTCAAAGCCGTTACTGATTCCCCTATCAATTAGTTATAAATATAATATATTAAACATTAAAAGTAGTCATGTCTAATAAAGTGTGCGATATTTTTATAAAAAATTCTCTCTAAGTTTCATCTAAATATTGTGCTTGATTCATTCAAGATGAGATTTAACGAATAGAGGTGAGTTACTCGATTAAATTACTGTAAAAAAAAATTCAACATTTTATATATATAAATTAAACAGATAACACTACAGTTCTGGTAACCTGCGAATGACTATATCGAATGTTCGCGAAATCTAATATAGTTGTAAGATGATTGCTGATGAAGATTCCAAAGAGAATCGAAACGTTCAAGAATTCAAATAAAGTTGATTCCAACACATCACATGGATTGACAAATTTATTTTATTGAGAATTTATTATGCACCTCCGCTCGCGTCGACTCTTATTAGCCCGATTGTAGGTTATATTTGTGATTTTAAGAAGTGAGAGTCACATATATTTTAAATATATATTTTTTGAATGAAATAACACAATTGTTCACCAACCATTTAATTTAATTTAAATATTTTTAATCTTATCCTTGTTTTACAAAAATACAGTTACATATCATGTTTTTATTAAACATTTTGGAATTTAAATATTACACATAAAAACAATAAGAATTCAAAACAGGGCAATATGGCAAAAAGATTAAATTTTTCTAAAATATAATTACAGTTACATTTTTTAAAAAAGTTTTAGGATTTAAATGCTATACATAAAGCATTAAAATTTCAAAGAATAAATGATTGAAAAATTAAAACAAAAATTGATATAAATTTAAAAAATTAATTTTCTTCACAAAAATGTTTAAAAACCGTTTGTAAAAATTAGCCACAAAAATTGTAATTAAACAATGTATAATATTTTAAATGTATTTTAATGTTCTTTACTTCTTTAAATGCTTTAATAAAATTCGAAATAATATGTGTCATTGCAAATTTGCAAATTCGCTCGACGAAACAATAAACACGTTGAGAACATCTGCGCATCCGGTGCCACGAGTAGCCACGAGAGAAATTGGGCGGGAGACGACATGGTCGCCATGTTCGATGTTACGACAGGGCTGCTTGCGACGCTTTCAGGCCCCACACAATAAATTCAGACAAAATCTCCAAGAACTCAAATTAACTTTTCATTTCGTATTACAAATTTTCGGAGAAACACGTGGATGAAATTCGATCACATTGCTCCCGAGAGTCCGAGGGAAAAATTTCCAAATATATTGCTGATTTTTTTGGTTGTACTTCGATATTCACTGTCAGTCCTGAAAATCTACAAGGCATGACATAAGCAGAATTTCAGCACCAACATTGAATATCGAAGCGCAACCTTTCTATGCAAAAATTCGAACTGAGAAAAACAGCAGAGGGAGAGAGAGGGGGGGAAAATATACATGATAAAAAGTGACGAAAGATGTCGGCTTGCAAGCGCGTCGCAACAGGGGGCTCGGCTCGTGGCCGATTCATTCATCCGTACGTTCGCACACTTACCGATACGGGGAATCGCCATGTGCATAAAGTGGGCATGCTCGTGGTCCTGTGCGGACGCGTCGTCGGCCTGGAGTCCCTCGAGGAGCTTACCAAGAACCTCCTGAGGGACTTTACACCCTCATCCTTTCAGGTCGGCGAATCGCGTCAAGCGGAAGGACGAATCGAGATCATGCGCCACCGGGTCAAATGGCCTGCGCAGCGCTAAGGCATTCGGATTCCCCTCAAGCTCAAGCTGCGCCACGGTCAGGGCGTCCTGTGCCACCGGGGTGCCCTGCAGCTCCGCCATCTTGCCGAACGGAGTCGTTTACAAGGCGGAGATCGGGTGAGGACAAGTCGGTTTTTACGCCTTTGCGATCCGCGCCGAAATCGTCGCGAATAAGACGGTGAAAGGACCCACGACTCCTCGTGATCCTCGTACTTTTTCCTCGCGCGCGCGCGCAACTCGTCGCACACCGGTGCGTGTTCTCACCGGCCTCGTCGTACGCCCCGGCACGGGCGATGTCGGTGAAATGCAAACGCCGCCGAAGGACAGCCACTGGATCTCCCGCGGCACGCGCGCGAACTCGCAGCAAATGGGAATTGTACTACTCCACACCGGCGTCGACTACCCGGGACCGTACCCGCAGACAAAATGGACGCGGTAACGCCGGCACGGCGATACCGAGGGCGCGGGCGAGCCCCCACGGTGCCACCGCCACGGTATCGGCCGCGCCCGCTGATTGGCCGATTTCGAACTCGCGCATGCGCCCGCCGTCCCGCAGGGACGTAGCGTGCCGAGTGAAGTGTGTTACGTACCGGTGCTCGTCGCTTTCAAGCGCTGCGCGCTTCACACCATTGTCGCTCCCGCCGGACTACACACTTCACTCCAGCCGAGTTCGCCTCCCGGCCGAAATATTTATACCGTAATAATGAAGTTAACTCAAATTTAACCCTTATGACAAGTGGCAGCGTAGTTATATTGTGTTAAACTTATCGATTATGACATATGTTACATAAACTGGGCTTAATCCTAATTCTCTCTTATTTTGTTATACTAATAGATAATTTATTCATCGGTACATCTTTAAGGTTTGGCTATGTCTTTAGGTTAGGTTTGATTGTATGACGCCATATTTATAGTTGTATGACAAAGGGTTAAAAAAACATAAAGCAGCAAGCGAATCGACCAATCAAAGTAGAGAACTACTTTACGTTCTCTACTGTGATTGGCTGATTCACTTGCCGCTTAAGTCTCATTGCCTTATTTTTTAGCCCGGATCTACGGTTTTTAGGGTATATTCATACAAAGTTGCATAGTCGAAAAAATTATCCTATCGCATTTCTCCTATAAAGACGCACGTAAAATGTGATTGGATAATTTTCTTTATGCATACGTTTATGCTGCTATGCAAGTTTGTGTGGATATACCCTTAAACGAAATGGACGAATCGCAATCGATTATTCTTCTCGAATTCGACTGTAATTGGTCAATTTCTTACGGCTTAAGGCTTAAAACACCTATTGTAGATCCAGACTTAATGTGTTTCTAGATTCTCACTACAAATGCTTTGAAACATTTGATTGATCAATCAGAAGAAAGAATTTTACGAATTGACTAATCAAAAAATGTTTCAAAGCATTTATAGCATTGTGTTGATACAGTGAGACGAGAAGTGACAATAAAATAACGAAAATGCAATATAATAACGTACAGCTTTATTTTAGTTTTTCTTTAAAAAAAATTTCGTAATCCTGAAAATTGTAAAATATGCGGTAAACTAAAACATCCGATAAAACATATAAAAGTGTAAAATAATTCCTGATAGTATATTTCTCGGAAACTGCTACGATGGCGCTACAGTAGTTTTTTAATTGCCGAGAAAAATACTATTGTTTTAAGAATTATTTTTCTTCTATGTCTCAGTTTTCTGCATATTTTACAGGTTTCGAAATTACAAAATTATATATGTTATTAAGAAAAAAATTAAACTAAACGTAATTAATTTATTATGTTATTTCTCGCTTGTGACATCTCAGACAGCACATAATATTTATAAAATATTTGCAAAATATTTATAAATATTTATAAGATTTATTTTAAATATTTTATAAATATTTTTGTGATCTTAGATTGCACGGATCATAAACATTTATTATAAATATTATGAAATATTGCAAACGTTATAGTAAATGCTATGAAAATACTTAATAAGTCTTATAATCCAAGTAAAAAATACTTATTAGAAATATTTATTTATATTTATCATAAATACTACATAAGATATTTAATCTATATTTTAATAATATTTCGAATAAAGCTTTATATAAAATATGTATGAAATATCTATATAACATTTCAAAAAATGAACATCAATAAATATTTATCATAAATATTCTATGCCGTCTGAGATTATGAAACTATAATATGATGCATTGAGATGATTGAGACTTATAAAAAAGGGGTCATATTTTGTTATTGTTTACTTACTGAAACAATCTTGCAAATAGAATGTATTGAGTTAGGCAATAATTCCGTGCGATTTTTTATCTGTAATAGAAAACCTTTCTTTTTATGGAAGATAATTACTTTAATTAAGAATATATTGGTCATTGTGACCGATTCATCTTTCAGCATCATAATTCCTCATTGAAAGAACTTCTTGTTTTTGTTTTTGTTCAAGACATACCGAGCGCGGTGTGTCTTAATTAGATTGAAAAATCTGCGAAACGCAATCTTGCAAATCATTTTCTAACACATACGTTCTTTCGCGGCATCCTTGCCGTACCGCATACATCTTAAAATAGATCTGTCCTTTTTAGCCTAAACTTCTTGCATAGTTTTTTCCCCTTTTTTTATGCACTTGGGAGTAAAATAGAAAAGAGATGAATGGTGCAAGAAGTTAAGCTAAAGAGAACGAGCTTATTATTTATTACAGGTTTGTGCCATGTTTCCGCTTTTTTTAAAATGAAGAAATTGTATACATGTGCATGTAATAAAAATGCTTGTTTTATCTAGCTTTCAAATGACTCTAAATACGCAAAACACAACGTTACATATCAATGAATGCAGCCTTGATAAAAAATATTAGGCATTTAAATTTTTTTCATTCATTTGGAATTTTTTTACCTGTCACCTTAATTATTACCGACATTATAGACAAGTTTAAAAGGTTCTTTTAACAAGGAATAATTGAGCAAAATGCTGTAAATTTACAATAAATTAATTTTCAAGCTGAACCTTTAAATAATAATTAATAAAGTGCCTATATATAATATTTCTTACCAAGGCTTGTATGTGCTTTCAAAATTTGGACTAAAGCTTAACTTTTCAGAGCATTTAATCCAAACGTTGAGACATAAGACTTTTTTAAGTCGTCTTTTAGACGCCAGAGATATCTTATGTCTTTCTTTTGGATACTTTGCGTTGTCTGGGAAGCCATCTGTCGTCAAAAACCGCACGAAACTGTTGGCCAACCCGATACATTTATCTGTACGGAGTACAGATCTTATTGTTGCAATTTGTCGATTCCTGCGAATGACGTTCACTGACGGGAATCAACGCATCCGCATGAGCGGCATGTGTTTCGGTCGCCGATTCATCGTTCGACGTCGGATGCGACGGATATTCATATTTAATCCGCATTGATCCTAACTTAGACGAGCCATTCTTACTTTCGCAGCGCAGCAGTCCGAAGCGGCCGATATGTGCGACTTATGCCAATGTGTGCATGTCATGAATACGGCGATATCGGCCGAAGTAGTTGCGCCGAGAAACACCGAAGTCCATCGTTGTAAGACGATGCCACCTTATTGGTCGTTTCTTCCAGTTTCTCCACGCTCGTGTCTGTCATTCGATTTGGCCAATCAACTTCGTCGGTGTGGTTCTCAAACAGCGTCTCCTCCACGTCTAAATTTTACATTCATTTATATACATCGTGGGAAATAAAACCAAGAAACTTACGCCTTCTTTACAAGGAAGAGGATTATATAAATTATTGCATATTCTAAATGCAATTCAGGTCATTTATCGATTCTGTATACATATATAATACTACAAAGTTAAAATTTATATAATTGTGATTATAATTACTACACGTTACAACTATTATACAGCCTTGATAAAAAATATTAGTCTTCTTATTAACTATTATTTACAGTTTTAACTCAAAAATTGATTTATGGCATTTGTTGTAAATTCCTTTGTTTCGAGAACCCTTTAAACTTGTGCATATAATGCCGGTAATCAATATAGGTGACAATGCAGGTAAAAGAATTTCAAATAGATGGAAAAGATACAAGTGTCCAATATTTTTGGCCAAGGCTGTACATGTAAAGATTTATTCGAAACATGGCGATTCGTAAAGTAAAATTTTGCAAAAATTGCGTAATCCGTTTTCACGTATAAAACGAACGGACGAAAAACAAAGTTGTCACAAAAATTCGACGAATGAATGTTAAAGAAATTGTCAGCGAAATATCTCCGAGCGCGCGAAATACGTGGCGTACGATCGTCTTGGAATGTTGTCCGGCTGATCGCGCTGATACTTGTCTCCCTTTACGACGTTTCCCGCGCAAATCGTGACTACGATCTGCTCCCCGCGAGTTCCACTACGATATTTCTATATTTTCGCATAAAGAAACTTTCAGACAACGTTTGCAATCATTCATCTTAATGCATGTAGCTACGAATTCAACTTTGAATGACTTTTATTCGAATTTACGATTTGATTAATTATGGATAACTTACATCAGATAGCCTCGCTTGAACAGACTGTATCATTGTTTGCGGATTAAATATTTGGATTGTGTTCAGAGACACATTTTTAAACTTAAAAAGTAATTATAGGTAAATCGACCAATCAAAAATTGTGATTTTATATTGTAAAATGTTCGATTATAATTATAATAAAGGAGTATGCCCAGTTTGGGTACGGCTGAACAGCATTTTAAGACCTAGCTAGGACTGTAGAGCATAAAAAAAGGATTAAAAAGTTACATATGTACAACTTTATAAAATGAGTCCCTTGAGTGCTACAGCTGTTCAAAGTTCGCTATTATGACACCATGTATTGTGCACCATGTAGGACTGCTTTAATTCTATTTCTCGAATCATCTAGTATCTGGAATATGTCCAATCTTGACGAAGACAACTAAAACCTTTTTTTGGATTCCAAATGAATAATTATAAGTGATATATATTAATCGATGAAGAGGAGAAAGAGAGACATTCAAAGTATGAAACAAAAGGTTTTAATTGATTTGACAAAGAGGCTGCGGTTCAGTATTTTTAACTGTAATGTTTCCATCTCTCGTTTCAGTACGTTTTCTTTTATAATGGCATCAACGGGCATGACATATATATTTAAATGTGTTGAGCTCTTATGGAACTACTAGGTTCTTGGTCCAAGAAATCTAGCACTTCCCCAGCTAACAAATGTTTATGCGACTGATTTCTTAAATATTTTCCACATTGCCCACAGTGGATCTCATCGCGACTAGTAGCTGCTTCGGGGTGACCCCGTATCAAAGGCTGATTTACCCCGATTGGTACATTCGCCGCTTGTCCATCTTCCCCCCCAGAGCGAACTCCAGGGGCATCGCCGTCATTACAAGCAAATCCGAATTTCTGTGACATGATGGCATGAATCGCGACCAGGAACTTAGCTGGTTTAATGAACTGTCTGTATCAAATACATTTTAGATATTACTTCAATGTCTTTGGTAAAATTCATTTCCACGGGGAGGTGCCTTGAACGCAGAGAAATTGGATAAGACTAGTGGTACATGATCATCATAGCGAACTTTGGATAGTTCTAGCACTCAGAAAACCTCTCCTATAAAGTTGGGCTTATTTTTAATTCTCTTTTGATACCTTAAAATTTTAGGTATGTCTCAAAGTTGTTCATCTGAGGTCCAAATTCCCCTATAAAACTTTGGGCATAGTCTTTTTTAATAATTATATAAAGAGAATAATAATAATAAAACAAAAAATATATTACAATAAAATAATAAATAATTATACAATATTTCTCGACAAATAACGACGTCATCACGATTTTTATCGTATTATATATATTCTTATCATCCATTATATACAGCGATAAAAATTATTATTATTATTATTTATACCTATCTCTTTCTTCCTAAATATATTCTTAATTTGTCTGCAATCATATTTTTATTCCCTCCGTCCACCCCAAAGTTTTTTATTGTTCCGAGTTTTCAAAAAATGTGGAAAAATTCAGGATTGCTTTTAAAAAATAACTAGGTCTTTTTTGTTAGAAAACTAAATATTTAATAATGTAATAGAAAGTATTTCCCGATTACATTACCAACTAGTTTTTTAACAATCAGACTCAACTCTTCTATTTTTCGTAGGAATTTATATTTCGTAGGAATTTGAGAGTGAAATTTTGTTTATGTCAAAAAAATAAGAATGGCAATGGAAGATTAATTAAATAGATTTACCAAAAAAAATTAATTAACATCAATTGATGTAAAAAGTAAGACTTTTATTAGCAGCTCTAAAGAAAACTTTTTTGAGAATATTTATAATTTTTCAAAATTTTTACTTGCACTGGTGCATATTAAAATCGTTATACACAGATTAACGTAAAAATGCATGTTTAATGTAAATATGGAAATGGGTTAAACTGCGATTTTCTATTATACACTGTAGGTACGTTCCGTTTTCACGCTCACAGGCTGTAAATATCAATTCATCTTTATTGTCTGTCAAATATTAACCAAGAACATAACGCTTACAATCGCTGGAAGTGCAAAACGGAAACGCATCCTTTATTGTACTGTTAGATAAAATAAAATTTTAGAATTTGAAATATTTGCATTTCACCTTTACGCTCAGATTAAATCGGCATACAATGGCTTTAATATGTACTATGCTCACCGAATTCGCTATCAGTGTAATTAGACTTCTTCTATTTCTTCTTTTTTCTTCTCATGGATTTCAGACTCAATCGAGTCTCAATATGATGATAAAATAAATTTAGGAAAGTAAACCTCAAAGGGGACGAAATCCATCCAATTGGCACAGCACGCTTTCGAGTCCTCAGAAGAGGCCCTCAATAATGCCACCTCCAATCCAATAAAAGGGAAACCTCCCATATCAAGGTTCAACAGCTCAAGAATAAATTAAAATTTACGATTGAGAAGGATTAAACCTGTGTTAAAAAAATTTAAGAATAAGTCTTATCAATCTAAAAGATCTTGAGATTACCAATAAGATAGTCTACAAAAAAACGTCAAATCAATTTCTTCAGTGACCCAATAAAAGATCGATGGACAAAATAAGAGATGTGTACGGAAGATACGAGTCCCTTAATTGATAAGTGGCATAAGTCCAAAATTAGGAAAAATGCGTTTGTTATAGAAGTAGAAAGCATCAAGAATGTTTGTTTTATCTATTAATTTAATTTACTTTTATTTTGTTT
>NW_017296945.1:196259-209498 GCF_001594075.2 Trachymyrmex cornetzi
TCACTTTATTTATGATGTAAAATTAATTTTTATATTTTATGGATATAAAAATAAAATAAAAGTAAATTAAATTGATAAATAAAACAAACATTCTTAATACTTTCTACTTCTACGATAAACGCATTTTTTCTAATTTTGGACTTATACCACTTGTCAACTAAGGGGCTCATATAATGGTTCAAGTCAATTCTCCATAGTAATAAACAGGAGAGTCTACGTAGAAGTTATTCCCAGATAGCACATTATATTCTGAGAATATTCTGAGAATATACTAAAAAGATCACGTCTGATATTCGTATGATATTCCTATGTCCGTAGCAACATTGTTAGCAGTATATCCTCAGAATATCGAGATGAATTTCGAAAATTTTCCTTAAGAGTGTGTAAGAAATATCTATATTAAAAATAATATTCTTCGCTGACAGAATATTATTTTTAATAGATATTTCTTAAACACTCTTAAGGAAAATTTTCGAAATTCATCCCGATATTCTTAGGATATACTGCGAACAATGTTGCTGCGAACATAGGAATATCGTACGAATATCAGACGTGACCTTTTTAGTATATTCTCAGAATATAATGTACGTTATCTGGGTTGCAAGTACACGCGTACCGAAGTGCAGCGCGTCGCCGCACTTTCGTCCTCACCCACGTCTTGACGTCTCTCCCGTTCGGTTTCGCGTCGAGTCGCGGAGCTCGCGATCACCAGTCTCGCTCGCGCGCCCGACCGGGCAGGACCTGGGTGTGGTGTGCGGCGTTAGTATATGATCGATCGTGGGGAATCGACGAGCGTGTTCGTCGTCGTCGTTGTGGTGTCATCGATCAGCGATTGTCCCCGAGATGACATCGTGGCTGCGTCAACCCCGTTGAAGCCTCCCTCCTGCCTCCGTCGATGAAGCGGCCTCAGGATGATGCAGGACATCCCTGGCGGCCCCACCGACGACCAACGTGCCTCGTCCAAGTCGGTACTGCTCAACACCTTCGTCGTGAAGAAGAAACGCTGCCGCGTGTACTTTCATCGTGGCACGCTCATCTGGGAGACCGAGCGACCGCCTTACAGTAAGCGTCGATCGCGAATTTCCTTCACCGTGGAATTTTCACTTAAGAGCCACACATCTCACGGATCATTCCACGAATGTTGAATACTTGGTGCTCACGACCTTGATTAACGTGAAAACGATTCTAATCATCGGACGAAACCTGTTCCGAGTGAATTTTCTTCGGGTACAGGTGGACGTTGGATGAATTTAACTGCTTGCTGTAACAGTGGGCTAATCCACATTTTGTGTAAACGGAGTAAATGAATTACTGATTTCTCATCTTAAAATTCAAAGTAACTTTAAAACCTGACGTGACGGGGCAATTTGACCAGCGAAATTGTTTTTCACCGAAAATTAAAAAATTCTTAGATTTTTGATCAAAAACAATTTAAAAACAATTTAAAAACAATTTACTCTAATCAGAGTAGTTTCGAAACTACTTTAATTAGAGTTTTTGGCTTGCTGCAACTGTGAGATAATCCACATTTTGTAGAAATGGAGTAAATGAATTACTGATTTCTTATCTTAAAATTCAAAATAACTTTAAAACCTGATATAACCGAGCAATTTGGACAGCGATATTATTTTTTAACAAAAATCTATAAGAAATACCTACCCTGTGATTAGAGTTACTTGACAATTTCTACTTTGTTTTATTGGATTTTGTAATTGAATGACAATAATGGGCTGACCCACATTTTGTAAAAATACAGTAAATGAATCGCTGATTTCTCGTCTTAAAATTCAAAATTACTTTAAAACCGAACGTGATGAAGCAACTTGGTTAGCAGCATTGTTTTTTTGTAATCAAAAATCTGTAAGAAATATCTATTCTTAGATGAATTATTCAACACAAATTTTTTTATCGGCCTGTATTATTATCTCATTAATCATGCGAGAAGTTATTAATTAAGAGCGACACGTCCCTCGTAATTACATCAAATAGTATCAAACAATCACAATTGCACTTTGATTAATGTAGAGATAGTTTTAAACATCGACAATGAAATTCTCTCGGAATAAATTTTTTTTAGAGAGCGATTATATATGCGATTATATATATGACGTGTGTTTCGTTTTTAACAAAAACATTGTACGCCGAAAGGTCAAGATTGCATTTTAAGACGCATGCTCAGGTTCGACTTCGATCTTTGATAATGTCTTCTTGGAGAGCTTCTACTCTGAGAAAAGATCCTGGTAACAGCTATTAAATGTCGAGTGAAATAATTGCAGTTAAATTTTAGGTTATAATATATATATAGGTTATATTATTATATTTAGTGATACTTATTCTTAAATATTTAGAAAAGTAAAATTATTATTTATTAACCGAACATTTAATTGGAATTGTTTTATTCAATATTTTGCAGATATTTCCAAACTTTTTTTCGGTGTATATTACTGCAATGTACAATTACTGGTTAACAAGGTTAAATTACTGTCATATTAGAAGGATTACTATTCCATTGATGAAGCAATGTTTTTCCTAGGTCTTCTTCGAAATACCGAATACCTTTCGAAGCTAGTTAACCGTATTAATGAACATTGAGAATTAACACCGATTGAATCATTGCGTTAACGACGTGTATATATATGTTTTCTCTTAACAAGTATATTGAATATTTAATTTACGAGCTATTCAGTTTACCCTTGGAGAGTTGTGGAACTAATGAAGTAAATTATTCGTTCCCGACAGACGCTTGTCAATTCAACCAAATCCGTTCTTGGCAAACATGGATGAACAAACGATGAGATGGCTTGTAATAATTTGTTGCGTTTTTCCCTGTTTGATTCCTCTTTGAAACGCGTTCCTTCAAAGACGAACATAGACGAATAATAATCGACGCTAATTGGATCATGGTCTCGTCGACGTGTCCCTTCTTTTGGCAAAAACGCCAAATATTTCACCTTGTACTTAATTGATCCTCGTTTTTGAACTATTGCTACTCATATGTAGAGTTAAAAATCGATTTATTACGAATTATCAAATATAGGTATATTCATGAATCTGATAAAATCCATTTTTCTATGATATTGCTTACTATTTACTATAACAATGACGCAACTAAAAAAACAATTTTCCAGAAAATGAGTTTGAATATTTTGAATAATTAAAATTCTAAAATTTTTTCTAAAGTATTAATTTTAAAATGCAATTTTGATGAAATAATTAATCGTAGAAATAAAAGTATGTTTTTGAAAATACATTTTTTATGTTTTCGTTTTTTTTCTGTTAGCAACTGCAAAATAATAATTTTTTTAGTTATATCGTTGTTATATCAAATGAGTAATATGAGAAAATAGATTTTATCAGATCAGACACGCACAATTTGCGGACAGTTGCGTGCATCGTTTCGCTTGCAAAATAAAACCCAAGATTATTCAAACCGGATCTGAATAATACAGAATGTAAGTCTTGAATGGGATGTAAATTGTTCTCGTATAAAATCAATTAGATTCAACACGAATTCACAATCCAAGCAGAGTACACATTATCACAATATCAAAATGACGCCAAAATGGTTTAGAAATGATTACTAAAAGTCACTTTTCGATCAGTCACGATTCATTTTAACGTCATTTTGATATTATACATGGAAAGGACGATTTTGAAAAGTAGAAAAAAATTAGTTATAGATCTAATTTTGTTTTGACATTCTAACAACCAGTTTGAGTCCTGCATAATTATTTTGATATTCCAACAAAATTATCAGATCTGTATTTACATTAAACAAAAAAATTTAGTACCTTTAGCGAAACTATTTAGTTGAGGCATTTTTAACAGTAAATATTTAAATATTTTGTTTATATAAAAAAAATTTAATTGGTTTTACAAAATAATTTCTCTGCTTTGTAAATAATAAAAATATTTATTTATACTAACTAAATAATTTAGTTCGCATAAAGTTACATTTGGTTCGGTACATTTTAATAAAAAATTATCTAAATTTTTGGATTACTTCAGTAAATTCATCTTTTTTAGTAAATCCGTATGGTGACTTATTATTCCGCTTGAAAATTTTTCGAATCAATTGGCTCGTGCACAGTGCATCGTCTTGCTTGTTGTTTATTCTCATTTCTTGCCCGTTCACTTTTACCTTATTTCTTAATGATCTCTTGACTCGCTGCCTCGCCACTTATTCCTTGGCTTGGCGTGTTTTTCGAATAAAAAAAAGCTGTAATCACAGAGCGAACGACCAGTTCTGTTCTTTCATGAGTTGTTTAACGTCGCGCTCAGCTAATCCCAAGGCTGAGAAACGAAAAAACACGTGCGTTCTTTTTTAAAATTTATTTATCAGTGCGAATCTTATTTTGCTAGATTGATGTTTCAGCGGCCGATAAAAATCAAAATACTATTATTACGTAATAAGGATCTCCTTTCAAGATCGCTCCTCGTTGAACACGGAAAAAATACTTTTTTGCTGAAATTTCAGATTGACTGTGTTGGAAATCCAAAAGTAAGCAGCGCGTAGTCATATTTATGAGCTAAATTCGTTTAAAAAATACATATATTTGTATCAGTTTAACATCTAACTTTGACCGAAAGTGGTGCTTTTCGTATTTAGATGATGTTCTTACATAAATAATCTTGTTTTTATATAATCTTATTATTGTCTATACTTTTTAAATTATTTAGTATGGAATCTCTGCACTCTAAATGAATGAAAATCGAGCCAATTTTGAAAAAGATATCTAATTATATTTCTGAATCAGTGACTTTCGATTATCTCAACTAGAATATTGTAGTAGATTTAATTAGAAAATTCAGACTTGTCCATTTTTCATTAGAATTCTAATTAATCCAATTGGATACTTTTCTCAATGTGGCTGAGTATTTAGACGTTTCAGCAAAATCGTTTTTTCCATGCGGATACCTCGCGCGTATTTTCCGTTCTTACAGTGTTACGTAATAATTAGTCTATATAATTCTTCATTAAAATTTATCTATCAGCGCGAATCATATTACACTAGATTAGTGTTTCAGCGGATGATAAAAAAATCAAAATACTATTATTACGTAATAAGAATCTCCCTTCAAGATCGCTCCTCGTTGAACACGGAAAAAACAGTTTTTTTGCTGAAATTTCAGATTGGCTGTGTTGGAAATCCAAAAGTAAGTGGCGCGTAGTTATATTTATGAGATAAATTTGTTTAAAAAATATATTTGTATCAGTTTAACATCTAACTTTGACCGAAAGTGGCGCTTCTCGTATTTAGATGATGCTCTTACATAAATAATCTTGTTTTTAATCTTATTATTGTTTATACTCTTTAAATTATTTAGTATGGAATCTCTGCACTCTAAATGAAAATTGAGCCAATCTTGAAAAAGATATCTAATTATATTTCTGAATAAATAAATTTCGATTATCTCAACTAGAATATTGTAGTAAATTTAATTAGAAAATTCAGATTTGTCCATTTTTCATCAGAATTCTAATTAATCCAACTGAATATTTTTCTCAATGTAGCTGAGTATTTAGACGTTTCAGCAAAATCGTTCTTTCAATGCGGATACCTCGCGCGTATTTTTCGTTCTTGCAATGTTACGTAATAATTAGTCTATATAATTCTTTCTCTCTCTTGTTCTTCTCTCTTTTTCTCTCTTTAGTTGATTGCTCTTAAGGCCAACAAGCGCTTATTAATACAACTCAAGCGATTTAGTCCTACAAGGTAGATCGGTCGGTGTGTCTCGAGTTAAGTTTGTGATACACGTTGAAGAGACTGGCTTTGATCTTCCATTGGTACAGCATATTTTGCGATGGTAGACTCAACAACTATTTAAAAAAAATCAATAGGTTACAGATAATTTGAATATGTTGACCTTTCGCTTGAAAGCAGAAATCGCAAGAATAAGGAGACAGGATTGTGATTTACTATGTTAAAAAAAAAAAAAAAATTTACTAGGCAAAGCAGAGTTTTTATTGGACGTTTCTTGTGCACTAACTTGTAATTTGAAGTCTAATCCTCTACGATAACCCGTATTAAACGCTTGTAAACAAACACAATTTATGTGATAAGACAGAATTCGTAAATAAGGCCATAAGAGTCAACTTTTTAGTTGTTAAAACTTTGAGAATTTATTACATCAAAATTATCATATAACTTCGTATAACATTGTACGTTTCGACTCCTATTTGCGTCATCTTTAGCAAATCAAAATTAATAAATATAGAATAAAAATCGCAATCAATCAAACAATATCTTGGTATTCTCATTATCAAAAGTGAGCGATTGCCAGAATATTCGTGAGGCCATAAGCTAGTTATCCAGCACAGTTACTTGGTTGAGTCGCAATAAAACTCAGCTAAAATTTAATCCATGAATTTAATCCGTGAAAAGAATTAAAAAGAAAGAAACAACAAAAATTATTAACTCACCTCACGAAATCAAGCACCTCGCAAACAACCGAAATTTATGTGACAAAATTTATGTGAATAAAACACAATTTATAAAAATAAAGCAAATGTTTGATAAAGTTCGAAAGTTTCAGTTCCTTTAAATGTTGAATAAAATGAGAGAAAATGGGAGAAATGAATGAATGAATCGTTATTTATTAGGCGATATATAAGGGAAACTGGGGAAAGTTGTAACAATTTTTAGAAATATACATGTATTTCTTTATTTATGACATATATGTTTATTTCTTTTAATGCACATGATGCAACAACTATTTAGCTTTATGGTACTATTTGCAAAAAGGTATAATTTTAGGCTGTTTATGAAAATATCAAAATTCGAATTAGTACATCTTGCTCCGATTTGGGGCAAAATGAAACAGAGTTAGGGAAAGTTGTAACATGTTCAAAAAACAAATTATCTGTTCTAAAACAGAAATTCACTGCTCTAAGAACACAAATTCAGTGCTTTAAAAATAAATTATCTGTTCTAAAACAGAAATTATCTTCTTATATGATTTTTGTTTTTAAATCAGTAAATTTATTAAAAAGTAGTGAATTTGTCTTTCAGAATAGATAATTTGTTTTTAAAGCAGTGAATTTGTGTTTGTAAAACAGTGAATAATATCTATTACAATAAGAAATACTTACAACGCATTCGCGGCCATAGGGCATGAAAATGTGACTCAGCGCGTGTTCGCATCGCAGTATTTTGTGACTGTGACAGATTTCCTGATCCGAATAGTCGTCAAAATATTTCAATACTAGAAATTAAAAATACCTATTACGGTCTAAGTTGGATCTTCATTGCTTTCCAATCTTGAATTACTATTATAATATACACTATATATGTACTTGCATATATACCATATTGTAGTCTTTTCCGCGCGTCGAATGTTTTTCCGGATTATAAACGTAATTAAAACCACTCTAGTAAAGTTAAAATATTTCGGTTCACGAAGCAGAACGACACTTTTTTCTTGTCAAATCTTTATTTTTACGCGAAAACGCATCGATTATTTTCATCAAAATTTGAGATGAGCGGGGGGGGGGGGACTCTTCTTAACATTTAATTGTAATGGTGTTACAATGTATCCTGACCGATGTACTTTTAATGATGTTGTAAAAATTTATATAAATATATTTGAAACCACTTAAAAATATAAAAAAAAAAGACATGCACATAACTTGAGAAAACGTATTTTAGAATTAATAAAATGAAAACATGATAAAAAGCATTTTATTTGAAAATTTAAAGCAAGATAAAGTATAACATCGTAAAGTTACACTTACATGGCTTATCTGAGCACCCTATATATAACTTCTTTTACATGCACACGCGATTGATGTCATGAGGCAAACGCAGATCTTGATACCGACTATTTTTGTTCTTCATATGATTATCTTATCTCTTATCATTTAAAAAATATACGCATTGTTACAACTAACCTCCGTTACAACTGTCCCCAGTCTCCCCTACATATATAATACAATCTCTTCAAGCGAAGGAACATTTAGATTCACGGCGCCAAACATACATAACTAAGCATAGATAAGTATTATCTGTTGTAATTATTAGAATATGCATGAAAAAAGAAAAAAAAATACCTAAAGACAAAGAAAGAGGACTAAAAATAATTTAAAAAAATGACTAATAATAATTGATCCAATGATTAAGGAATGGTTCTTAAACAAAGATATCTAAATAACTAATAAATAAACAAAACTTTGTTATAGGTTTAATTGTTCTTCAAATCGTTCATTAAAATTTTTATCTAATTAATGTGAATATTACTTGCACTTAATCGCTTCAAAAAATAAAAGCGATAATATTTTATCAGGATTTTAAATAAAAAGTTGTGTAATCACTATAATATTGACTACCCAGACAGCATAGAATATTTATTTATATTTATGACAAATATAAATAAATATTTCTTGTAAGTATTTTTTACTTGGATTATAATATCTTATTAAGTATTTTTATAGCATTTACAGTATTTATAATAAATACTAAATAATATTTATAATAAATATTTCTAATCTGAGCAATTTAATATATTATATAAAAATATTTATAAAATATTTCAAATAAATCTTATAAATACTTATTACAAATATTTTTTTTATACTTTGTGAATATTGTGTGTAAGTCTGGGTAAATAACTAGTTGTTTATACGTTGTTGTACATAATTCCAACAGTTGCACACAAAGAGAAAGAAGGAACAATCAAACGAAACTTCCTCGTTTGGCCTGGACGATTTTCGCTTGTAAATTTACTTTATAACTTCGAGAGGCAAGGATATCATAAAGAATACCAATAAGTTTTCGGCGATCCGCTCACGTAGATATAAACACATGTCGATACTCGCCTCGTCCTTGAACGCGATTTGCATATCGTTCTATTTCCTCATACGACCGTGCCCGTACACGTTCGCATCATGAATATTAAATAAAATAGCGATAATCACACCGCGGGTGGCAACGCGCGTATCTTTATAACCATTCTCCAGTCCCATGACTGACCTGCGTTCAACAATGAAATCCTTGTGTTCGCGTAGTGTTGCGCGTTCCGTTCGGTTCTACGTGATGATTGATCTTTCAACTTGTGGAGAAAGCGACAAAAATTGAAATTTTGTTTAAAAAAGACTATAACAATTTTTTTGGAAAAACGATGTTAATTAAATTTTAAAACAATTAAATAAAATATTTGTTTCCAATTTTTGAAAAAAAAAACAATACTAATTGAATTAAGTAATGGAGTAGAAAATTTAACAATTTTTCAGCTTATAGAAACATTTGTGCTAAAATAAATAAAAATATGCACAAAGTTTTGTTGAAGTATCTAAAATTTTATTAAGAGCTGAAAATAATAGACCATTAAAATGTAAGACGCTCAAAATGATTACAAAATTTCACAAATGTTGCAATATTGATTTTCATGCTTAAAGCTATATAATTATTTTAGGATCAAACAAAATTATTTTCAGATTTGTATCTAGTTAAATTTTTGGATACAAAATTGTTTTCACCATGTAACATCTTTTTTAGTAATAAAATAAATTTAGACCGTTTATAGGAATAAATTGAATTAATAAAGAAAAAAAAATCAAACTTTTATAACTTTAAAAATAATTGAATAAAAGATATAAGATATTTTTGATTAATTTCGTAGCTCTCTAATTAATACCTAACATGTCTTAATAATAACAATTAATATTTTACACTACATAATTTCTTATTTGTTTCTTCTTGAGTATACTTTATTGAACGTTCTCCAGCTGGCTATCTCTATAGTCTATTATATTAATACTTCCGTCATCGTTTCGATCGTAAAGCCTGGTAAAGCCTTGTAGGGCAGTCTTTTTATTACGTCTACGTCACTCGTGCCGGAAATACTCAGCTAGAGAATAACGCCGATCGAAAATAGCATCGCTAATTTCGCGCCGGCGATGCGACTCGTCGACTTAATAGCGCCTGTTTCGGCACGTTGCAGTGAGGCAAGTGCAATACTTGCAATCTTTCACTTTCCATCGTTCAACCTATAGCTAGTACATTTCTTGCAGTGGCACGTTATCCCGGTCAGACAGGAGAAACCTGTCTGTGAGCGAGAAACCGGCATGTCAATGACCCACGGCCTATGACATGCATGATCTACCTTTTTTAATAACTATCTTTGAAAAATCCTAGATTTCTCTAAACCGCTAAATGACAATTCTACGAAAATAGCCGGAAATTCATTATTACACAGTTTGTTAAAGTGTCTAAAAATTTAGCTAGTAACAGATATAAAAATAATTTTGTTAGACTAAAAAAATTTTTTGCAGCATTGCTGTCATCATGCTTGAGTTTCCTATGTGATTATTTCGATAATCCAACAAAATTATTATTTTAGACCTGTGCGTGCATCTACCTAAAATTTTACATAGAGAAAAAAATAGTCTAAATTTAAATGAATATTTATTTGAATACTGCCAGCTAAACATTTACTTACAATAAATAAATATTTACTTAATAAAAAGAAGTGATTGTTAAATCAAATCAATATTTTTTGTAAATAAATATATTTTTATATTTAGTAAATATTTAGTTGGTACTGTTTAAATAAATATTTATTGAAATTTAGGATATTTTTTTCTCAATGTAGATACTTTAGCAAACTCGTTCTTTCCGTGTATTTATTATGATTTTACATTTTTGTTTATTTTATTATTAATTAACAAATGCGCTCCAGAAAAGAATATACCTATATTAGAGTAAAATATCTTTTTACTTACGACCAACGTCGAAAGTACGTCGCTCGTTGTAATTATGCAAAGACAAATGATTCAGACAGTGACGTAACTAATTTGAGACTGCTGTCGTGAAATATTCGCATATTCATTTTCATGTATTTTTTAGCATTATTGTTGAGGAGCTTATGTTCACATACGTCCTATGTAACATGCGAGGAGGTGAAACAGGTTATTAAACGTACACGCAAATATCGGAACGACCCGATTGAAATGTAAAATGCATAATTATGTAAATTTTGTGTATATTTCCAGCGCAAACAGCATAAAGATTCCTTGATTTGACCTCTCT
This sequence comes from Trachymyrmex cornetzi, assembly GCF_001594075.2. Classification (NCBI taxonomy): domain Eukaryota; kingdom Metazoa; phylum Arthropoda; class Insecta; order Hymenoptera; family Formicidae; genus Trachymyrmex; species Trachymyrmex cornetzi. The sequence goes on from NW_017296945.1 coordinate 207,287, forward strand.
CTCTCTCTCTCTCTCTCTCTCTCTCTCTCTCTCTCTAGTTAGCCTGTTTTGTCAGCCTGTTAATGAAGTAAATTTACGGGAACCGAATGCAAATTGGTTAATTAGCTTTAGAATGCTAAGTTTCTGAAGAATAATGTCAATTGGAACTTACAACAATTATTATTGTCGAAATTATTATCCGTAAACGTCAAAGTTGCAGAACCAGCTGTTATAAATCCAGAATTAATCGTGAAAATTGATTGAATGGTTGTTATAAATTCATTGCCGAAACAACTGGCTGTCGCGAAGGCGTACTTCTTTTGTGTTATATCCACTTTCCAGATAGCACAGAATATTTATGATAAATATTTATTGTTATTTATTTTTTGAAACATTATATAAATATTTTATACATATTTTATAGGTATAAAGCTTTATTCGAAATATTATTAAATTATAGACTAAATGTTTAATGTAATAATATTTATGATAAAATAAATATTTCTGTTAAGTATTTTTTATTTAAATTATAATGTCTTAGTATAAGTATTTCCATAGCATTTACTACAAGATTTACAATAAATATTTCATAATATTTATAATAAACGTCATTGTCCAGAGGACGCTGGACACAGGCGGCTTCTATTGGACTCGGTATTTCTCGAGCCCGAGCAGGTATGTCAACTCCAGGTCCTCCTTCGTTTCTGAGTTGACCTGGAGTTAGTATGGCTGGGAAGACACAATGGACCTCGTCTGCGTGTCGTTGGTGGGCCCCAACTGGAGGCTGCCTCCCGAGTAACTATTTATAATACATGTCAGAATGTAAAACAGTAACTGCACTGATTTTGTAAAATACAAAAAATACATTTGTCAATTTTTAAAAAAATTGGAATTATATCTACGTATACAACCTTAATTATAAATATAAAACCCTCAAGTTTTATTGTATTTTCTTGGAAAAGGTGGTAATAAAATCTAAAATAAAACTAACAAAATATTAAAATTGTTATAAAAATAAATATTATTTTTTAATACAACCATTTTTAATTTATTTTTTGTTAACTATAGAACGTTTATATCAATTTGTGGGAATACTTTATATTTTTGGCCAAGAAGGGCCATCTGGATATATTAAAATCAAAGTAAAAACATATAAAAAATTATAAACGTATAAAATATACCCATATAAAATTGTAAACAAAAATTCTGGATTGAAATCTGAGGTGAGTTATAAATCGTCCGACGTGGCTTTGAAGAAGAATTGATCGGCATCTTCCGCGACGTACGAGGAAGTCGTAAACGCGGGACAATAACTGTCGTTTTATTAAGGTCGATCACGACGCGCGATACATCGCCGATGAATCGGTTCTCAATAACAACCGTTCGTTATGGCGCGATCGTCGGAATGACAATTACGTTTGAGATTCGAATGAATCGCTATTGTATGTACACTGTTAGAAATGTTTCTAAATTTCATTAACTTTTAAGTTACATAATTGAATTTAATTTCATGAAATTACATTAAATTTAATGTATTTGTAACTAAAAAGTATATTTATGTACATGTACATAAAATTTAATTTATTTTTCATGAAAATTTATGAAATTTAATGTACTTTTCATAAAATTTTATTGAAAGTACATTAAATTTCATAAATTTGATGTACACGTTCATTACATTTAAGTAACTACACTGTAATTTAATTTTCAGTTAAATCATTCATTACTTTTAATTTCGTTCATAACCACGAGCTTCATTTACATGTAAAGGAAGCTCGTGGTTACATTTCTAACACTGTACGTACATATACTGTTAGAAATGTTCTTAAATTTCATTAACTTTTAATATACATTGGTGAAGTTTAATTTCTCTGTAACTGAAAGGACTATTAAAATACATGTTAATGAGATTTAAGTTTACAGTAACTGAAAAATTAAGTGTAATGAAATTTAATATACTTTTCATTTACGGATATAAATGACATTTAATTAATCGTAATTGAAATAACTATTAATGTACTACATATTAATGAAATTTAATGTACTTTTACATTTACGAATATTAATAATATTTTAATTAAGCCTAATATTATTAACGCTTAACGTTTAATACGTTTACGTTTCTTACATGTCATTAAAATAAATTACTTTTCAGTTACAGATCTCGTACTTTTCATTAACGCGTAAATTAATTTCTATAATAATGTGTTCATTAATTTCAATACACACGTTC
>NW_017296945.1:209784-220658 GCF_001594075.2 Trachymyrmex cornetzi
CTCTTTCCGAAATCTCCTTACTTTTGCCCGTAACCAATTCGCGACGGCAGGGGTGGGTCGCAAGAGGTGTGGGAAATTTATCGGAGGCCACAAAAATAAACTACGCGAGAGCGTAATAATAAGAACAATTATATTTGCAGAAATATGATAAAGTGGCCTCCTCCGGTGCTCTGCAAGGGGTGCATGGTGAAAGTATGGTTCCTTTCGTATGCGACAGCGGTTACGAGCAATGATATAAAATAATACAACCTGCTTAATACAACGGTTTCCGGATGCGCGTCCTTCTCTCTTAGCTTCTTCGGCCTTCCTTCCAATCCAGTCCTTCTCGGTCTTCCTTCCAAGGGTGGCGGGCGAGACGGCACGACGATACAATGGCTGCATTCAGCAAACTCAACAGTTGAGTGAGCACTCGCTGCTATTGATATATCTAGATCTAAAATTTGGACGATCTAAAAGAATACACCAATAACAGCGAGCGCTCACTCAACTGTTGAGTTTGCTGAACGCAGCCAATGAGATTTCACAGCAGCTGCCGAGCGTAATCCGTGGCGCGTCTACGCTTTCGGCGTCGTCTACAATACACGGAGTAAGAAGTAAGAGTAAGAAATTGACCAATCACAGTCGAATGTGAGAAGAATAATCGACTGTGATTGGTCAATTTCTTACTCTTACTTCTTACTCCGTGTATTGTAGACGGGCCTTTCTGATACGCTTTATCGTTACGCAAAAGAAATGCTAATACAAAAGAGGAAAATCTGCCGAGTAAAATAAATGACGTGAGTTTTAACGCGCGTTCACAGGTGCGCTTGCACGCGCGCTCGCGTGCGCACTCGCCCGCCCGCTCGCCCTTCGAGCCAATAGGAAGCGTGGGTGGCACCCAGTTGGACACGGTTTAATTGGACACGAGCCACTCACAGCGCTTGAGACTCCTAAGCACCGGTCGCTGTGATTGGTGGTGTCCAATCGAGCCGTGATCAATCGGGATCACCCCGGAAGCGCGAGTCCGCCGTCGACAAGTTCGCACAGTGACGGACAAAATGTCACGTCACAGTACACACGAGATTTGACAGATCATGGTCGGCAATGTGCGATCGCGAGAAATGAAACTGCTGCTAGCTAAAAATATATCTCGCCACGTGCATCTCTTCACCATGCATCACGCATTGTTTCAAAATAGGTATCTATACTTGCATTTACATGGTAATCTGAAATGGTTGATTATTTAGATTTGAGATTATTGCACATTTGAAAGCCTTTACTGCTTGTTTTAACAAGATGAAATAAAAGAGAGAAAATGCTAAAGAAGAAGAAAAATAAACAAAAAGATAAGGAAAAGAAGAAAGAAAAAAAGAGAATTTGCAGATGAAGAAAAAAGAAGAAAAATCTTTTTTAATATTATTAAAAATTTTTCATACTGTTTGAATCTTTAAGGATTTATTTTAATTCTTAATAATTTCTTCTCTTCTTGTTTACCTTCTTTTCTGTCTTTCTCTTATTTCTCTTTTATTTTTGTTCTTCTCTTTTCATTCTTTTCTTCTTCATTTTCTGCTGCGTTTTTCCTCTTTAATTTTTTTTCTTTTTTTGTTGTCATCTCTTCTTTCGTCTTTCTTTCTTTGCTCGTTGTAGCTGTTGAGTTGTAACACAAGAAGCTGCAAATTATTTTATGAGTCATAATGCTTACTGAAATTACAATAAAACTAATTTGTTTTGATAAAAAAAACAAATAATTTTTTTTTCTCTGTCTCTAATATCATAATTCAACATAATTGCGATAAATTATGATCATTCGAAAAATAATTCCCGATATTTCCGAGCTGTAAATGCGCGATGCGGTCGATGCAACATCGTTATTAATACATTTCTTTGCTCACGCGGAAAAAAATTATTTTAAATTGCGGTGGAGTAATTATCGGACGTAATGCTTGGCATACGGATGTTTATCGCAAGAAACCTTACCTTGACGATAAGCGCAAGATAATAGCCGATAACCTAACAAAGTGATTACGCAGTAATTTATCGATAATACAAGGAATAGATAAGAAATTTTGGTGAGAATAGTCTCACGTTCAAGAAAATATATTACAAGGGCAAAGTGCGTAATATAAAATATCAAATAAAGCAAACAATCTTCCAGTTTCGATGAAGACAATAAGAAGCTTTTGGATTTTTTCGGCTAAAAAAATATTTGTGTAAAATTAATCTATCGTATGTAAAAATAGAACTACGTGGTTTGTATTGAATGAGAAATTTGCAATGTTAAATTGTATAGTAATGCTTCCTGTTTTCTTGGAATCCGAGATAAAGCAATATGAAACAGTCGTCTCTTTTGTTCCATTATAGTTCCATTGTTACATCTGAAGATCTATGCAAAATTTGAGCACAATTTTCTTATTGGTTTAAAAGTTATTTATTCCTTTCCATAGTCTTGAGTTTTATGTAAAATCGCGTTTTGCAATACTTATTTGCAAATTTGATGAGGAAGTAACATCAAGAGTTGAATCAAATTTTAATAATAAATACTGATCAAACAATAATAAATATTTAAGCAAAAGCTAATTTGATTGCATTTACTCATTTAAAAATTATTGCTCTAAATCTGCAGAAAAACATAATCATTTCGCTACATAAAACGTAAGCAAATTAAGTATATGTTGTTTTGTCTTTTACAGTTGGTTTCAGGATGTATTCGCGAGCTGTAATATCAGCAAAATTTTTTCAATGGCTGCGTTCAGCAGAAAAAACAGCTTTGCAACTGTTGTAAAATTTTTTAATATTATTGATTTATACATTTAAATCCAGTGAGGAACTAAGGACAAGATCAATCATATTAAAGAATTTCACAACAGTTGTAAAGCTGTTTTTTCTGCTGAACGCAGTCATTACTGGCTTATTTTGTCTGATTGTTTGATTGATACTTTCAGCTGATATTGTATAACAAAACATCATGAAAAATAACAAAGATAAAAATTTAGAAAAAGAAAAGAAGAGAGAGAGAGAGAGGAAGCTCCCTCTCAATTTTTATCCTTATTATTTTTAGATTTGTATTTTTTCACATTTTTATTATTATTATATTTGTATTGTTTCGTTATCGTCTTTTATTTTCTTTTTTTTTACTTGTTGTTTTTATATTCTTAGAGAACTTGTCTTAGAATGTTGATAATCACCTTTTTTTTATCTATCTATCTATTTCTTTCTCTCCCTTTCTCTTTACACGGATAATAGTCTCTTGCTACTTTCTTGCGTTCTGACGTTCAAGCGCGTGCACCTGCTCTTTATATCGCGTAACTCGGTAACTGGAAGCATTGCGTAACTTCTTACGCGTGCGTTGGTTGTCATCATTCTCTGTGGAGTTCACATCTGCTGGATAAAGCAACAGCCTTTTTCTTCCACAATTTAATAATACGCAAAACACGCTTGCATAATGTAGAGCGTTGTAGCTTTATCAGATCATTGTAGAATCTGATGAAATGATAAGTGTTGCAGAAACAAGGCGTGCTTACGCAACGTTGATAAGCATAAATAGAACGATTAATAGAACAATGTTCATTGCCAAGCGGATCAAATATTTCCATAGAGATCCTGGGGCCAGATTTGAGCCACCTATCAAGCTTGTCAACGATAGTTATCTATACCAAAAGTTGATTATATATGTATATATAGTGTACATTCGTACGTTCAGTCGGGCAGTAAATATTCGCTTAACACAACATTTCCTTGACATTTATCACGTGAGAACTGCTTCTTTGTTCATGTTAAAATGTTCGATCAGCCGTTTTAACAGTCACGGTTGAGAAGAGAGGAAAAAAGGGGATCGCGCATTTTAATTAACTCAGGAATCACCTGATGTTATTTTTACGTAAATGATCACCTGTATTGTAAAAAGTCAAACGTGCAATGATGACTCAATCTTCTGAGTTAAAATAATATTTTATTTTCCAATCTCTCCATTTCTGTGCTTAATTTCAAAGTAAATAACATTCATATATTAACGTATGCACTTAGCAAATAATAAAGTAAATTTTAATCAATACATTTCTTGAGTTCAATTGTTTAACTTTATTGTTTTAGTTAAATTATTGATGAGAGACGCCAATTAAAATTATTGCATTAACAACTTATTATTGATTATTCTCCAATTTATTAGTATTTACGAATATGGATTTAATTATAATTTTTTAAATCCTATTTTCTAAAAAAATAAGTAGAAACCAATTAAATAAAATAAGCATGTCAAGAAGCTTATTATGACATGACAGTATTTCTAAAAAATAAAAATTTTAATCAAATAAGATAAATTTTATTTTTCGGTCGAAGCAGATTTTATTGTTAGTGCTTAAATATTTCTATATAAATTTATATACATATCTAATCCTTTCATATTTAATCCTTTCCTTTCTCACAGTCCATTTTAAATTGTAATTGTTTATAAAAAGTTTAATTAATATGACGTTTTATATTTTTGATTGGAGTATAAAAATCGTCAGGTGACCAGAGTATAAAAATAGAGGCGGTTAATTCCTGGCTTAAATATTGGCGAATGCAAAGGCTTTGATAAATTCATTAAACACACTGTAAGAAATTTCTATTGTAAACTTCCAAAAGCGTTGGAAGTTTTATCCAACAAAAATGTGTTGTAAATTTAAACAGTATTATATTGTAAAATTACAATAACATTTTGTGATGAAGTATATGCAGATCTCTAATACTCATGCGCAGCACGCCGGTTTTGTAAATTCACAACAAATTTCTATTGTAAATTTACAAATATTACGAAAGGGAGGGCTCCGGTTGCACACATCGCATATTGCACGCATGTATCGCTGATTGGCCAATTTAAAAATAAAGTTATCTCATTGGCACAACAGTGAAAAATTACTAGGCACCAGTTGATATGAGTGGTGTGTACAATCAGAACTGTAGGCAAACGGGATCCTCCCTCACAAACATTTCTAACAGTGCACCCCTGATAATCCCCTCATCCATGGTGTTCTTTCAGCCAGATGGACCCTGCCCTTGACGGACGTTCTGGCGGTGCGCTACGGCGACGACTGGATATCGGGTGTGAGTATTAAGGAGAAGCAGCCGGAGCAGACGACCTCGCCGACTACGGTGTGCCCGACGAATTTCATCCTGCACTACGCCGTGCGCGGATCCAAGAACAAATGGAGGCACCACAGCGTGACGATGAGCCACACGGATCCCAGGCAGGTCGCCTCGTGGGTGAAGACCATTCGCAATTACCTCCTAGGTGAGTTGTCGTTCCACTCAATCGTCCTCCTCAAGGAACTACAAGTCACGATAATGTCATGACAAAATAATATTACTTTACTTAAAATGCAAATAATTGATAATAAAGGAAATATATGTATTAATATATGTATAGAATGATAAATGAAAAAATGCCACGGGAGGAAGCATTTTGCAGAAGTGTCTAAAAATTTAACTATACAGAGAGCTGGAAATAATTTTGTTAGATCATCAAACTTGGAATACAAATTAATAGTAACGTTAATTAATGTTATAATTTTCTGCTTAACAATATAAATGTAATATAACACACATAACAGAGTTACGTTGTTGAGTAGGAAATCATAACATTGATTTAATGTTAGTTTGTGTACTACGAGAAATAATTCTGTAGGACGCTCAAGTTGGCTGCTAGAATGTCGAAAGTTTTCGCATTAATTATACATCAAGCTTGTTTCCAACACATTATTTTAATGATTCAACCAAATTATTTTCAAACCAAAACCATTCTTTCCATAGCCAAGAATATAAAATAGAAGCTAAAGAATATGGGACTGCAAGAAAAATTCAGTAGATACACTGTTAAAATTTATCTCTATTTTTCATGAAAATTTATGAAATTTAATATACTTTTTATAAAATTTTATGAAGAGTACATTAAATATTATAAATTTAATGTACACGTTCATTACATTTAAGTAACCACTGTAACTTAATTTTCAGTTAAATCATTCATTACTTTTAATTTCGTTCATAACCACGAGCTTCATTTACATGTAAAGGGTTACGTTTGTGGTTACATTTCTAACAGTGTAACAAACAGAATTTCGAAACAAATAATTTTATTCAACGTATAGCAGTCAAGTATAGAAATGATAAAAATGACTCGTGACTGATTGGAAAATGACTTTTAGTATTTTAGAGTCATTTTAACGTCATTTCGATGTCATCATGACTTGTGTTCTGCTTGGGTCACGCCGTTCTAAATCCACCGAGGCGTTTATTCGAAATCAGCTTCGTGAAGTGACTCTCGCGATCAACGCGTTGGCCGTGTAATAATTTTAGAATTGCGACGTAAAATATACGCGCGAGAAGGCGTATAGCAGATCATTATCATAAATTACGAAATGAGATGAGTGTAAAGATTAAATAGAACCATAAAATTGAGTTACGGAGCGGAAGGCTCGTGTTTATTATCGAAAATTGACGACAATATATAATATGACACGAGGAATCGGCTTTGTATCGAAGGCCAGAGACAATTAACACAGAGAACAATTAATGGCATGACTGTAATTTTCTACATCCCATGTATAGCATTAGAAAATGCATACGTATTATTTTAGCGATATGCGAAGCTGACGTTATGTCTGCGATCGAGACTCGTTTGTGTAAACTTTTTTTTCATTGTTTGCCAAAGAGTGACGATTTTCCTCACCGACTTGTTTGCTGAAAAAGGTATAAAGAAAGACAAGTATAATAAATTAAAAGTAACTTGTGCAAAAAATTAAGAAGTAATATGGAAGAGCGTTTTTAACGTGTAAAATTATTACCGCATTGAATACACTTGGAAATGTTAGAATGATAAAAGAAACAATAGAAGCAAAATTATTCGCTTTTCCTCGTTGGAAAAAAGCGTGTAAAAATGGGAGAGGCTCAAGAGAGCAGACAATCAAATTCGTCATTGATCTACGTGACTCATGAATTAATGAGAACTTGCTGGCTTCTAATATGCATTGTTGCTGATATCATTGCGATATAGCGAATATAAACAGAATAGTAATATAATATCTTCGTAGATTTAATGATGACACTTCAGCAACTCGAGCATCGAAAAGTAATACTACACTGTTAGGTACATGATAGGAGCAATGGTGGCCCAATCTCTTAAATTAAACAATATTTTGTTATTTTTAGCTTCCATATGTGTCAGAATGTAAATTAATCAATTTCCATGATTAGTTTGAAAGTAAACATTGTCTATATTAATGTATGCATTTAGTACAAAATAAATTAAATTTGAATCTCAAATTTAATTCATGTTCTTAAATTAAGTTGTTCCATTGTTTAAATCAACAGTTTAATTCACTATATATTGAGAATATAGGCGGTCTAAATGAAAATTAAAAGAATTGATTAAAAATAACTTAAAGCAGGTATAATTGGCATTATGAATCTAACAGTGAAAGGAAAAATGAAATCATGGACCTTAAAAAATCGTAGTAATTAGAAAGTTAAAATAAGCGATTAAAATCAAGATAAAGCAATTGCCAAATTAAAAAGATTATTTTTAAATTATCTTGAGTCCATAATTTTCAAAACAAAGATTATGTTAGAAGATACGTTATAAAATAAAAAACTATAAACTTTATATAACATTTCCGTTTTATATTTATATATTCATAAAATGGAGATATTATACAAAGTTCGTATAGTTTTTTTTTATTTAATTATGTGTTTCTTTGCTTGTATATACAGATTCAGGAGTCAAAGATAAGTTAAAGATAAGATTTTATGATAAATCCTCAGTTATTGATTGCTGTATTGTATAGATCAAAATGTTTTTACGATAAACAACTGGTTTTTCTCTGACTATTTTTCTATCGCAATTAAAGCCAGAAACGTAGTATGTAAAGCAACCAGTTAACCCAGTTGGAATCGACATAAATCGCAATGAAAGGTCCGCTACGAGAATATACGCGGTGATCCTAAAACTTTGATAGAACGCAGCGCAGCCAGTCAAACTAGTTGCAGTCTGCATGAAAGTTTTATTATCAGTAGGTCAGTTTAATTTCACGAATTTTGATGGTTCCCGAATTAAATTGTTATTCTACGGTTTCGTTACTTACATTGTAGATTCCTATGGCTTTCGAGCTAGAGAATCATTGCTATAACTCGTCGATCTCGACGTTTACGAATTTCGGTTGACGCTTTTCCTAATTTCAAATATCGCTATCTCAATTCTCTAGTTTCGTCATTCATGTATTTCTCCCATTTCGCCGTTTCTAGATTTCCCAAATTAGATTGAATTGCTGCTCCGCTTAGGAGCGTCGCAAAACGAATTAAGCAAAATGCGATCTCTTGGCTCAGTTAAGGAGGTTTTCGCGTTTAATGAAATATAAGACATATAATATATATATGTAATAAAACAGTTAATAATACCAATAATGTCTAGAAAAAATTTTATTGACTTTTACCGTACCATTTTGAAGATATTTAAATCTAAATTTATAAAATTTTACATTACAAGTTGAAAGTATAATCTTATTCTGTAATTATTATCTTTTAAATTGAGACACTTGCGTATAAGATAGCAATTAAAAAATCATTATAATTATAAAGTAAACACTTAAGTTTGTTCTCGTAAAGTTTCATTTAAACTGAACGTATAGTTTACAAGAAATTTATATTCTTCAATGCAAAAAGCTAGAATATATGTCAAATGGACGATGCGTATATGTATATACATCAAATGAGCATTTTACAACTTTTTATTTTGTTATTTTGAAAATATTTAATAACATATAAAATAATTATGTATAATAGCATAAGATATTGTTAGTAATCTTTTTATTTCATTATAATTGTTTTACACATTATTATAAATAAACTGTCCATTGACTAGGAAATAGCGCGAGAACCTCCTTAACATACAGCGTGTTGCAGTGGGATGAGCTGCTTCGATGTAGGAAGAGAAAAAACGAAAGAAAGAGAGAAGGAGAGAGAACACAAATTTTAATAAATGTCGAGAAAACAAAGAATAGTGCTCTAAACTATCCTTATCGATCGTCGTCGCAAGTTAATAACTAAGTAAGTATTGATCTGGAGGTTTGCCATGCTCGTGTAATCGCTGTTTTCCCTCGTTCGATTATCGACGTTGCATCGCGTGTTGTGAGAAAAATCGATAGAGACAATTTTACATGATTAAACTTCTTCCTTCGTGTCTCCGTTTGACCCATTTTCCTTTTTAAACAGCGAAGTTGATTAAATCGCGATGAGGAAAAGAGGAAGTTTGTTAAAAATACGAGTACGTCATTGTTTTAATTTAGCGTAGGTAGTCCTGTAAAAAGTCGAAACAAAAATGAATTTTTTAATCAACAAGCAAGATAAGTTATGATTTTGTAACAATATTGCTTTTGATGCTTCTGAATTTTCTTTCAGGCTTATATTTTTAAGGCATTACATTTCGACATATAAGAAAAAAATTTGATTGTCTATCTCCGACGCCAGAATTAAACATAATTGCAGTAAGAAAAATTAGGAATCTTTACTTAATTCCTCCTAAATAATATATTTTTGATAATAAATAGTTAAAAAAAATTTACAATTAATTTACGATTAATAGTTGATTTTTGCATCGACAAATTAAATAAGTTTCAAGAAACATTTCCAGGCAGTAATCAGACTTTTGTATATATAGATATAAAGAATAAATGAATGTTTAATTAAAATCTAAAAAATTGTTTACAAGAGAATTTCTGAAGTTCGGGAAAATTGAAGAAAGCCAAGGCAACAAATTATTCGAATTAAGAGAAGGATCGAAAGCAGAATATAATTTGCAATTGAATCGTTTTAGGTCTGACGTATCGGCCGCGAAAGATAATGCTATTTATCAATCCCACTGGCGGTAAGAAAAAGGGTGTCAAGATCTGGGAGAAGGATGTTCAACCACTCATGACCATCGCTGGCATCGAGACAAAGATGATGGTCACGGAGCGTGCAGGCCACATTCGCGACGCTCTGCTCACGGCCGACTTGAGTGACCTACATGTGAGTCCTGCAAACATTCTATTCTACGTTCATGTGAAGTTCGAAGCTAGACGTTCCGACTCGGAAAATAAATGTATCTACATTAATCTAGAAAATTTTTTAGGAGCAATTTTCGCAGAGCTCTGCATTTATATTTGTATTATTATTTTCAATATTTATATTATATTATTTTATATATAAATAGATATATAATGTAAATTATCTATCAGAAACTTGGATTTAGAAATTTTAATATAGATTTTTATGCAATAAAAATATTAAATACTATTTATATAAAATTTATAGAAAATCAAGCAATCTGTAATATTTTCCGAATATTCACAATATATTTAGATTTAAAACGTATTTACAAAAATTGTACCTCTACTAGGTCATAAAGAAAAAATTATAGGTCATACAGAAGAATCATATATCTGTCATAAAATGACACACCCTACGAATATATGTAGTTTATCACCCTCCAGGGACTCTAGAAGGGTTGGGCTACTTCTAGTAACCCTCTTCCTTAAAAAAAATAAAATATTGAAGAATTTCCAAGGAAATTGAAGAAGATTAAAATTAGACACTTGAGCTGTTATTTTCTCCTCTTAGGGAGCCTAAGGTTCAACCTGGGTTATCGAGTTACTTTTTTAAGTAACAAGTGACTTTTTAAACTCATTACAGGCAACGAGTGACTTTTCCAATGTGATATTACAGTTATAAGAAATTCTTAACGTCATCAAATCGTTATTACAACAAGTAACGATAAAAGTAACAGCGTTACAAGTAACACGCATTATTTTTCATCTTTGTACGATACGTAAGTAAAAGAATTCGAAGTATCCTCAAACTAAACTTTTCGCGTTCGCAGGCGGTGG
>NW_017296945.1:223911-226518 GCF_001594075.2 Trachymyrmex cornetzi
TATACACCTAGCGAACGAACACCGAACGAACAGCGAACGCGAACGTTCATTGGTTGCGTTCAGCAGATGTATACGTCAAAGCAAATAAGAATCGAACATTCGATTCGCGTTCGACTCGGTTCCCTCATGAAGCGGTACATCAAAGACAATTCGTGCGCGGTTCGTGCTCGGTGTAGACGTGCAAATCACGTGTTCGCTATTTGGCTGTTCGCCTGAATCATCATAACCTTTTCTGTGCTTTTCTGTACTAATATTCTGTATCATAAAGTTGAAAACTTTAAATAAAGATTATCGTATTGGTCTTTTCGAAAAAGATTGCGTAAATACTATGGAGTGGACTGAAGAAGAGATTATAAAACTAATAATTTCTTACAGGTATAAAGAACGTGAACTATTGTGGAATCCTAAACATATATTGTATCACAATAAATTAAAAAAATGTACTGCTTGGGAAATTTATCTCTGTGTATATATTTACAGCACAAATTTAAATGTAATTATGTGATTTACAAAATATTAGTTATAAAATAAAAACATTAATTGTCACAAAACTCACAAGCAATAAGGTTATAGCGAACAATGACCCGAACACCGAATCAAGATCGAATGGGTGTTCGACTCGTGTTCGATGCAATCGAGAAAAATGTACGCACGAACTACGAACATGAACGCAAATGTCCGAATGTTCGCGTTCGCTGTTCGTTCGGTGTTCGTTCGCTAGGTGTATACGCGGCTTTAGAGTCTCCATTTTAACTCTCTCCTGATCGCACATTTAAATTTTTATTTTATCTAAAATTCGAATATGTGAGCCACGTACACGAAATTTATGTACAATATAGCTGTCCCGCCTCGTGGCGCTCTTGCGACATAATCTCGGTATCTCTAAATTTGTACAGAAAGCATCACCTCACGTTGCTAAATATTTGTGTAGGGTACACTGCCAATTACTGAAGGTCTACACGAGACGGACTCAGGAATCGTCTCGAGACCCGACGTGCCTCAGCTGTTCTACGTGAACGAGTTAGAACAAGGTCGTCGAACGACCGGTCTTTCAAGGCTACAGATTCCATTCGCGACCAACTTTCGAAGCCGCAAAGTTCCTTTGTCTTGCCCTATGATTATAATATCTTACGTTTGAAATGGATCAAAAAAGTCGTTCGTTCTTTTTCAATTTTTATATAAAAATTCCAGATTTTTTTTATAATTTGTGTATAATTTTACATTTTTTTAGAAAATTTATCAGTTTTTTATCAATTTTAAAACATTTCTTTTGAGAAATCTTTTAAATAAATTTAAAATACGACAAATTCGTGAAAGTATTATGAGAGATACTGAAAATTTTTTTTACAAGGATTGCTAATTAAAAAAAAACGAACAATTTTTTTCTTCAATTCAACATTTCCAAGTACATCCAACGCAAAAATAATTTCACGCGTGAATACGCTCTTCCACATATTATTTCTTAATTGTTGATAAGTTATTCTTGATTTTGTTATAGTTGCAGCGATAAATAAAATTTGTAAAATTTTAATAAGTTACACGATACCGTTATATATATGAATAAATCAAACAAGTAAAGAAATGTCAAATATTGTTACACGCAATCGTTAACTGAAGTTAAAATAATAAATTAAATTGATCGTCAATTTAAGAATGATGCTAATAAGCATTTTGAAACACCACAAAGAACTTATTGTGAAAAATATCACCTCAGCCACTACATTGTATTTGGCGTTTCTTTACTTATTTGTAACACTTTATCTAAGTGTGGCGCGTTTACAGTTTTATACATTTTATTTGAAGTAAGTTTGATTCATAGCGATTAATCTGACGTTAAAAATTAAATAACTATAATGTAATATAGAATAGTTAATAATATTACAAAATTCTCTTAACTCTAGATTGGTAGTATAAATAAAATTGCTATTCAATCTAAAGTTACAAAAAGAGAATTTTGCAAATGTTGATTGTGACATCGACCGAAATCGGACGACTATTGGGCATCCAGGTGATTGATGAAAAAGCGCGAGCTTACATCATCTCGATTTACTGTATAATTCGTTTCGCGCACAGGAATTATTTATACAACTTCCTTTATCATTGCATTTGACGACTATTTGACAATTGATGTGCTTTTCGAGAATATACGTTGAACATTCCACTTGTCGGCGCGACACAAACTGCAATGATGCTCAAATTAATTTTATGTGCGTCGATGATATTTTTTTCTTACACGTTAATGCAAAAAAAATATTATGTATAAATATATATAAATTGACGAGACACGTTTGCTCGGTTTTGATTGCGTGATTGTTTAAAAGTTCAAACGGATTTCAATTAAAATTACCATCTGCACGTTTTCCTGCACGAAACCACTGTTTCGTATTTATTACGCGCATATTTGTTAGATATCGGCTAAAAACCGAAATAGAGACTGCATTTATTCGTGGTCTCCTTGCTACGCAGAAACCAACGATAAGCCGATTATACTTCTACGTTTTGTACTTAAAATGTTTCAAAGCCTACACACTCGAAGCGATAAGTGATAAGCGTGGCAATTATTTTTGTTACTTAAATGTATACATATAACATATATATATATATATA
>NW_017296945.1:226535-241528 GCF_001594075.2 Trachymyrmex cornetzi
TATATATATAATATATACATATATATACACACAATAAACATATCGCTCTATTACTTAAAAAAATGATACAAAAAACGTGATTTTTTAGTTACAATATTACGATGAATGAATTAAACATTACCTTATAAATCATCAAAAGTAAACTGTAAGATTAAACTTCATTAAAAAATTGCCAAAATCGTTACGATTTTAATCCCTCAAAAAGGGATTAAAATAAAAATGACAAAAATGTTATTGATGTTAAGAATATATTCTTTTTGCTAATATTATTTGATTAGTCAATAATTTTTTGTCGAATTAAAAGTGTTTCTTTCTAAAAAAAACTTGATTTTTAGAGTTGTGTCAGTTTTTAAGTAAAAAAGCGACACATTATTGATTGTAAATTTATTTGAATAATAAATTCACAATTAATAGCAAACGCAATAAGATTCATTTCTATGAAAATGCAGATTAATCTCGGTTTCATTTATCCTTTATTTTTTTCTAATTATTAAAAAATAGATAAAAAGTTAATCGAGATTAAAGTTAATCTACATTGATAGAAATGGACATAAGTTGTATTCATCAGCGTAATAAGTGATATTATCGTAGGAAATTTAAAGCTTGGCTCTAAAATCGATTTTCGAAACGAGTATTTGACATCTTAATCATAAGCTTTTTTTACGTTTTCGCTTTTTATAGAATTATAGAAAGATAATCAAACTGCAAGAATGATGTTTGAGTTTTACGAACACTAAGGTTTAATAGCGATTATCGAGCTTTCTTTCTAGTATCCATAATATTTGATTCATACAAGTATTTAGATTTAGAGTATTTGTACATTAATTGTATAGAGAAAGAGAATAATGCAGCGAATGAGAATAATGAGACGCGATTATTTGTGATCAAAATGCAGATGTTTGGTGCAAATATACAAAGCTATTCTTAATTACATTGACATATTAATTGAGAATATTCTGTTAATACATTTCAATGAGAAATAAATTGAAGAGCTTATTACAACAGTGGATTAACTCACATTTTGTAAGAACAGAGAGAAAACTTTAAAGTTAAATGCTAAAGTTAATATAATGGAAGATACATTTATTCTCTGTTTTTACAAAATGCATTATAGCTCTCATTTAAGAGAAGTATATAATAATAAAAAAATATTTCTGCGCATCGTGATAACAAATATTTCGATTTCACAACTTTTCCGTTTGTTTCTCAGGCATATTTGCATAAACATCTATAGTCTCTATTTACGAGACTTAGATTCCTGATAAATTTTCTTGATCGCGTCAAGCGAAAGATATTCGTAGTTGAATGCGGTTCATACCGCAACTATATTGTATATTATATCCTATTTTTAGTATGCTCTAAGCAGGTGTTATTGCATCGTGGGAAGTTAGATATAGAGTTTCACTACACGTGTCAAAGTGTAATCGGTGGATTACAGATAACGTAAATGCCCTGTATAAGCAGTTGTGTCTTACTGATGGCCAAGCCATAAAATATTCATCGGGAGAGGAGCTACAATGTTTGTGATCGTTCGCCTTGTAGAAAGCTGGACGTCACGCGGCTAAGCGGAACGATGCAATATAGGATATATTTTAGGGGAGATTGCTTTAAAGTATATTTTTCGACAAAGGATTAGGCACTTTAGCGTGAGATTTAGATCTCTCGTATGCAGGTTTGATTCGTTCCTTTAAATAACAACATATCATAGATTTGTATAAATCTATACAGAATTCGCGCGGTGGAGATGCATATTTTTTCATTTGCGAGGCGTCGTTCGCGCGATTGAGACCAAGTCTCACTTAAAGGGCGGTTTAGACTTAATGCATTAACGAAGTAGTGTCACCGAAGCAACATCTAGTGTATACGATACCAGAAATTGTACAGATATCTATATATACATACATATATATATTTTTCTTTAATCGCGATGTATTTATATATGAAGTGGACAAGTACAGCGAATCAATGTGATGATCTATTCACCATCGGCAGATGGCATATATTATTTTGATTCCTATCACTGGGATGGTGCACCAAGCAGTACACGCGTGGCTGCACAGAATAAATTATATTAACTTTCTATGCACAGTGTCTTATTTTTATATATCCTTCTTTCCTCTCTTTTTTATCTAAATGTTGTATTTATGTCGTAATAATGGAATATTTTCATGATCAGGAAGATAAAAACGATTTCTTCAACTACAAAAATATCAAGGTTTAAATTATTAAATAAATTTATCATCAGTCAAGTCAATTAAATTGTTAAATTGAATCGAAATCATATCAACTGTAATGAAACCGTTATATTTTTATATACAAACAAGAGCTATCTACAGACATGCGTGTCGATTTATTACATTAGTTGCTTATTACTGTTTAATAGTTTAAGAATTTGTATTTTTCTGCTGCTCCTTTATTTGCACTATGTTGTTTTCACTAGAACCGATGTACAACTGTTCCCTCGTGGAGGACATTAATTTGAACACTACCGGAATTACAGTTAATACGGGATTCTTCTCTTGCAGACATCGTATCCAGGATAGCAATGAATCTTTCGTAGATGTACCAGTGGCACACATTGCAAAATATGTACCATCGTTTTGCTCATGGACTGTAGGTGCAAGAATTATTCTTTTCTTATCCCAGAAAGGTATTTTAATATCTGAAACATCTATTAAAAAAAATCACATCAGTATTTTTCTATGAAAAAGCTTTACTCGAATATTTGGACAATTAATTTAATATTAATAATATTGAAAACATAATTTATGTCATATAATAATAATACTAATTTATACAAAACTTTTACTTGTCAACACCTGAATGATGATTCTTATGTATTTTTAGCTGTTAAAAAGAATATAAGATTGAAAAAGTTCCATCACTCACAGATTTCGAGAAACCAAGGATTTTTTTTTAAATCTCTAAACTTATGTATCCCAATCCTGGATATAATTATATAAAAATAATGACAAAAATTAGTAGAAAAGTTTTTCTTTAAGGTAGTGATTATTTACCATCAGGATCTTGATAAACATTATTCTTTTCTTTAGGTGCTCCTTTTAGAATAAAATAATCTATACAGTGATCCGCAACCCAAACTGTAAATGGTCCTTCGACAAAGATCGGAGTATCCAGAGGCTGCTTTTGTAATAGTTCCTCCTGCAAACTACTCATCGCAGATACGATCCACGTATCATCGATGGCATCCTCCACGTCCTTGGTCTTGAACTCTGCAATTTCGGTCTGAACATCTGCACTCGATATCTTATTCATAGCCAGCTTGGCAAGAACCTTTGGGTCCTTGGGCACCGGTGTGGGACAGGGCCATGGATTCAGATTGGCGAACTTGGGCATCCAGTACATCATCCGCCAGAACTTCTTCAACACCAGGGCTTGTACTCCGAAGATGTTCAACAACATCTCCTGCATCTCAACGTCTGGGATCACAGTGTTGTGCTCCATCTTGCAGAGCAGGTCGATGGCGACGTCCTGCTGCTTGGGATAGTGCGTTAATATAGTCTGAAAGTAGTTCTGGGGAATAAACTTGCCCTTGGGCAGCACGTCCAGCACGTCCTTGTACACCGCCAGGTCGCGGTTCACGCCGAACTCGTCCATGTACTTGAGGGCGACCTGAATGAACTCCACGTGGCCGCGTCTCATTTCATTGTTGGTCTTGTACTCGCGCAGGATTTCCAGGAAGGTCTCTCGCTCCTTGCTCTCGGCGTTCGCGAACGCGTGGAGCACCAGGGCCGATTGCTTGTTGTCCTTCTTGTCATCTTTCTTGCACCGTTCCTGGCTGGTGTGAATAGCGCGACTCAACGACCGGCCCTCGACCTCGCGCAGCGGTTGCCGCGACAACGCGGTGGCACTCGACGCGAGGATGGTCCGGGTGATCCGCGAGAGCATGTTGCTCGACTATTCTCTAACACGTCATCGTTGAACGATTAATTCGAATTTTACTTAACTTTACTCACAAAGTTTACGAAAATCTCGCATCTCTACGAGGTTATGATACACCACAGATTCCAACTTCCAACTTCCAACCTGAGACCACCTAACCTCTCTTTTCATTCTCCTCTAACCTCTTTCGTTCTGCGCTTCATTTCAATAATTTGATGTCAAGTCAAGCTGGATAACTGACATGTATTTCAAGTTTGCTTTTGGAAGATGAATGTTTCGTACATTTTATTCTTTTCTCTTTCTTTCTTTGATATTTAATTAGAAATATTTACAAATTTAATTCATTTTAATTGCAAAAAGTGTAATAAGTACAGTTACAAGGAACATTTGTGAAAAATCCATCGGCTTCTCTGTCTTCGAGAAACGCACGATCTCAATAATGTAAACTAGGCCGTGATAAAAAAACGACAGGATTTAGATTATGAAGATTTGACGTTTATTCGATGGTATACAATGAGCGAAAACTTGGAGAACATTAACCCAAAGCTCTATAAGAAATTAGATGACCGAGAAATCACAGTCGAAGAGCAAGACGAGGATGTCGCGGATGAATTTGACGCGCGAGAGATTTTCGGTAAGTATATAACCTTAAATTATTGATTTTTAATCAAAAATATACAGAATTGTAGATATATTTTTGTTCGCGTGTAAAATGTTTTAGTAATTGTTACTTGCGGTTATGAAACATTCATGTTTTTATTGATAATTGAAAATTCAGAACGTTATTGTGTTTGCTACAAAAACAGATCTATTCTCTTTAAAGATATTTCTAGTAAAGATTTTTCTCATAATGTTTATACGATTTGGAACATTTTTCAGAAATACTCAGAAATATTCGGAAAGTTTACATCTTCTTTCAGAATTTTTTATACAAGTAAATTCTGAAATATTTTGAAATTTCTCATCCCATAATTAAAAAAAAATATTTTTTAATTTTTTAGATTTTATAACATTTTTTGTCCGAAATTATACTTACAAAAAATCTTATAAATCTTAGGATATTTTATAATTAATGTACATAAAAAATTCTGAGAAAAGATGTAGATTTTCTAGGAAATATTTCAATTTGTTTAAAAAATGTGAGAAAGTTATAAAAAATTATATAGAAATTCTGAAAAATTACATAAAAAATTGTGAGAAAAATTTTTACCAGGGGTAATATACTAAATATATACATCATAAATTAAAGTGTTATACATTCTCTATTATAAGTACAACATAAAAAATTAATATTGACTATTAACTGTTAATTTACAGATATTATCAGGAACATCAATGATCCGGAACATCCTTTAACTTTAGAAGAACTGAATGTAGTTGAACAGAATCTCATTGAAGTAAAATATTTTTTTAAACAATATTGTACTATTGTATTTCGAAATTGCTTAAAACTTAACATTGCAGGTTGATGACGAAAGGAACAGAGTAGATGTAAAATTCACACCTACAATACCACATTGCAGCATGGCCACTTTGATCGGTTTATCCATTCGTGTGCAATTGCTACGTGCCTTACCCTCTAGGTTTAAGGTCAGTGTGGAAATTTCACCAGGTACTCACATCTCGGAGGCAGCAGTAAACAAGCAGCTTGCAGACAAAGAACGAGTAGCTGCGGCTTTAGAAAATTCTATGCTTCTTGGCGTGATCAATCAATGTTTGGCACCGAAAGATTAGCAAGTTGTATAAATTCCAAGATTTTCATGTTCAACCTTCCAACGTTTTTTTTTTATTGATTTCTTAGTCTAACTGAGCCACTGATGCCTGATGATATTTTTTAAAGAGTTTTTTTAGGCTCTAAAAAATCTAAAAAAATTCTAAACTCTTTTAGCATTCAAGAATACGTTTTTATAATGATCCGAAATGGTTTTCATGTTTTTTGTATGTATCCAAATTTGAGGCAGACTAATTCAAAATTGAAAATTTATTTGAATCTTTTTCTTCAAATTCTTAGTTGAATCACAAAAGGTTAAAGCAACAGTTTGTACATAGTTTTGCTGACATGTTTATATATTACAAAGTAATTCTCAAATTATAGTTTGCATAGAAAGAGTTTCCTGAAAAAATCGATACAATATAACTGATGTGAATAATGGATTTTGATGAAAAGATTTAATGTATATTATATTTATAATATATAATTTAATTTATACAAATATATTAAATTATACATTAAATTATGATATATATTATAAATATATTTGATGTAGAAATATATCAGTAATATTAATGTAAAACAATTCTTCGCTTTAAATTTAATTTGTACTTACTTTACAAGTTTACTATGTATAGTTTACAAATATTAAAAAGCGTTAATATAATTAGTAAAATTAATATAGATTTTAGAGATCCTAAAGTCATTTCTGTTTTACTAACTGAACGCAGTTTTTTTCTAACATCTTTGTTGATTACATAGAATTACGAATCCTTTTTCATGATTAAAATTTACAATATTGTTATTGATCCTTTAACTAAATATGAAAGCTTAATGCACAAATTTTTATCTTTTATTTAACTACATTTTTGCTTTTTTCTCAGTTTTTTAATAGCGATTTCGGCTGGGATGCACTAGTGTGCACTGATGCATATAAAGACCGTTGTACAATGAATAGCGATTTCGGCTGGGATGCACTAGTGCATATAAAACTGTCATACACAATTGCCGTAAAAATGTATTAAAAACAGATTAAATCGTACAATCCCCAATATATTTTATTGTACTGTTAATAAAACATGTATTTCATAATTTCCATTTCGTTTTTGCACTTATAGTGATTTCGGCTGGGACGTAAGGCAAGCAGGCTGAAATCTCTCTTTAACTGACACACTTTAGTTACGCGATTGTATCGAATCTGATCCATTGTTCTTTCGAATATAATATTTTGTCTCACCGAATCAGCGAATAGCCACGGTTCTTGACTGGCATAGGCAATCCTGCCGTTAATCTATGAAAAAATATTTAAAAGTACAATAGTATATATTAATTAGCTATGTAAATTAATTATGTAAATTAATTATACATATTAATTTATAAATATTTGAATTAATTAGAAATACATGTATATTTATAAAAATAAGTTGATTAAATAATTTATTTTTATGGACAAAATAGTTTATTTGATATTTATATATTAAAATTATTTAAATGTTTGCCATTAACTAAAGAGGAATCGTTAACATACTTGAATGGAGCCTTCTTGCAAACGCAATTCTTTCAGGATCACGTTCAATAGATTGTTCTTTCCCGCGCCGACCTGGCCGACAACAGCGATTAGTTCACCGGAACGTACCTTCATGTTGATGTTCAGTAAGGTATTTTCTTGTTCCTAATCTAACCACTTAGCATTTCCGTTCTTGATGGACACGCTATACTCGACATTGTTCAGTTGGTCTACGATTGCGCTATCGTTCTTCTTCTGCTCGATTAAATTTTCCTTCGAATTTTTCTTATTATTCTCCTTCACATCTTGTTGGTTATTCTCCTTTCCATTCTTATTATCCTCTTTTGTGTCCTTATTGTTCTCCTTATTGTACTTTGCTTTAATCTCGGATAGAGTCAGTTCGTCATACATGAGGAATTTTTGCAGCCATTTTATGGACACAATCGTTTCCGCTACTTGTGTTATTCCTGGGTTATCATAAAAACAAAAAAACAAATAAAAAAAATTAAAATGTAGAATAGAATAATTTACTTTGTATTTAACGTTAGATGTGATTCTTAAACGAAACTTTAATTTATTATGATATTAAGATAATAAAGTGCATAAAGTATAAAATATAATAATTGAAAAGAAGTAAGGTAACCAGCCGTTATATAATGTACGACCTACTGCTTGTTTATGAGAAATTATACGGTTAATTCAAGCACCGTATAATTTATACGGATAGTACTAATAAATCGTGCAGGCAGTCCATCTGATTTGATTACATTAGTTTGTCTATTCTGTTATTGTTAGTAAATCAAAATACATCAGAGCGTCGTAGTCGTGCGCGATTTTCATTAGCGAAGTTACTTATAATTTAAAGTATTTAAACGTTTCTTAACTTTGCAAAAGGCACACGTACACATACAAGTTACTTTCAATTTAATAAGCCGATTAAATTGAAATCGACTTGATATATACGTGTGTCTTTTTATTTTATAAAGTTTAGAAATGTTTGCTAGAAACTATCAGAGCATTGACTGCCTCACCTTGAAAAGGGATGAACATCAGAAGAAATGCGATACCAAAAATAGACGATATTCCGATGTCGATCAAATGGAATGTAATGTATGTGATGATGATGGTCTTCAAAGGCCGAGCCACAAATAATGGAGAAATATGATACTGACGTCGAATCTATTGACGTCGTTAGTTAGCAGATTAACTGCCTGGCCGATTGTCGTTTCGCCCAACGAGGTCCTAGTTAGCTTCAACGTCTTGCGGTAGATCAGCGAACAGTAGGCTACGCGAACCTTCATACCCAAATGAGTCATATCCATCATGTAAGGATGGACTACGAACACGTTAACAGCAGAGCACAAAATAATGCCGATGGCGCATTTGTACGCGTAAAACTTGTCGATGCCTGTGGTGTTAAAATAGAGCAGCATCTGACCCAACAATAACGGTTGCACTATTCTGCATCAAAAGAGGAAATTCGTCAGAATGTGAGAAATTTGCAAATTAAAAACTAGTTCAAAAATTTACATTCTAAATCTTAAAAATTTGTGAATTTTAATTTGATTTTAATTTCAAAATTATAATTATTATCGTATTCTTTCATGAAAATTCATAACATACAATTATATCATTAATTTAATTATCATAAATACATTCATTTAATTAGATCTTTATTTAGTTAAATCTTTATTCTTAATTCAAAATTAATAAAAAACTGAAATTTGATTAATAAAAACTGCTTAATAAAAGATTTAATACCACAGGATTAAATTCGTGTAATTTTTTATCATCAAGACATTGCCAATGCAAGAAATGTAAAATATTAAGACGAACAACTTCACAGGGTACAATTTCTACGTAAAAAATGAAAGGGAAGTTGTACCTGAGCAAGGTTTCTATAACGGCCATGAAAGTTCCGCACAATAGGGTCTTGAAACCGAAACACCTGATGAGGACTCTCATTAGGTTGGGCTCCTTGACCTTCTTCTGTGATGGCATTTCGCCACCTGCTCCAGCCGACACTGATACGCCTTCCATTCCTTCTTTCGCTATTTTAATACCAAGAATATCACTTGTATGCTCTTTAAGCGGTGTATACAAATCAGTTACTTCAAGATCTCGACGATAACCCTCCCAGAAAGTGCGTAGAATCCAACTGCGAAGAAGAAAAGCAAAGCAAACACGTTTTACTCGAATGAACTATCCGCAATTCGTCGAGGTTCCAGAATTTTGCTTTTCTCGTTGAAATACTAATTTTTTTCTCCTAATTTTCAAGACTATACTATCGCTTTACGTATTATCTTGGAAAATTGATCTGTATCCTTCTTTCCACTTTCAAATCAATAGAAACTGCGTCATTACACTTAAGAATCAAATATGGCGCAAAATAATCAGGACAATTTTCTTCTCGTAAAACTTGACATCAATTGTTTATATCTCGATTAATTTTCCAATTAAAAAATCCTTTGGCACAAAATTCTATTTTCCAGAGCACTATCGATGTATAAAATTAAAAAAATTTTTGAAAGTTGACTAATTCGCTTCACGTAGACTAACTCGTTATCGAATCGAAAAATGCGATAGTTTGTCAAAGTGTAACATCAAATGCATTAAAAATGAATAAGGAATGATTATACTAAAAAATAAAAATGGTAGGGCAATTATGTAATATAGGGGAGCCACCCTCTGATGATCTTGACTTTGACATATATTGTCAAGGTCATATGACATGAGAAAGTCGTGCGCTCCTAGGCAGGGGAGAGAAAGTGAGATGTTTTTAATATTATGTGTCGAGAAGTAAGACGTTATTTCGTAAAATTTTTTATTAATAACTTTTTAATGAATAACGAGTGAAAACGTGTTAGAAGTTATTCAGGTTCATGACCTTGACAATATATGTCAAGGTCAAGATCATCAGAGGGTGATTTCCCTATACTACATAATTATCAATGGTAGTTCCATTTTATACTTTTCATATTCTTAAACTGGAAACTTTTGAATCTTATATATCAAGTTATTACATTCTGTAAACTTTTGTCTGGATCGCATTACCTTCACTCTCAGTTTTATTATTTCTCTTAATCGGCTCTATCACGAATGGTATTTGTAGTTTACTATTTATACTTACGAAAACGTCAAGATGCTGAAAATGTTGGCATCCGCTCTGGGATTATTCTTCACTTTCTCGGTATACTCTTTCCTATGCATGATGAGTGTTTCATGTGAGTCTTTTCTATAAATGTATAACGGATCTTCAATACACACATATATTTCACATATATCCAGGTAACCAAGCGTGATTCTTCTATTCTTTTGCAGGAATTGTCTGTATAAAATATATACAAGTATATGAGACTTTCTAGAATTCTTTTATTTCAATGCAAAATGTTTTTTTTATTCATTTATATACTCACGTATAATGCTGTTTCGCAAGCGCAAACATGCGACAATTTATTGGAAAGTTTTATAGTATTATATTTATTTATATATTTTAATATATTTCTCTGGAATTTTGGATACAAAAATAAAAAAGCGCGTTTAAATTTTGTCTTAAGTCAACTTTAATAGTATTATCAATTCCTGACATAACAATTATAGATTCATGCACCGATGTTTCTCCATGTGTTTCTGTTTTTCCGCTCGTGTCTTTTGGCTTTGAACACGAGGAAGAAGCATTGAAACCACCGCTTACAATGCCAATATTGCCTAAGAAGTTACAAGAAAAAGACAATAAGCAAGGATCGAATATATATAGTTTTTAATTGTAAATATATTTGTTCTCTTTTTCTTCTTACATTAGGTCTCTGGCCTGTATTTACCTCTCTCATATGCTTGTGGTGGGCACACTGATTATTCGATTGCACAAGCATATGGGACTAATAATTTTAGTGCCAGTTCTGAATGACAGATTTTTCGAGAGATGTTTCTGTGGACAAGGATACTCTTCGGAAGGTTGCCGGTCTTTCCGAGAGAAGACACGAGTGTAAGAAAGATGTTTTTCATGTATTTCTTATTGCCTTCATGTAGTATATGTACTTAACACAATTACATTGCGTTACTTTTATAAACAATATTATCTTGAATGAATAAACCTGTATTTAAATTTTTCGTAATATGGCTAAAAAATGAGATAGTGAAATAAAAAGAATGCATTTTATAGGGGATGAAATATATCCATGACTTCTGTAATCAGAAAGATAACATTGTAAGACTACATTGAATTAAAAAAAAGATTAAATGTTGTTAAAAAGCCGTTTTTTTATATTAAGCTTTAATTATCTTAGAAACCTGATGTGCTAAAATTTTTTTTACTTACGCGATTGGATGTGTGGTTACTGGAATGTTACTAGAGTGGTTAGAATGTACCCTTAACCAGAGTACGCGACAAGGTAAAGATAATTAAATTTTATTGGATAAATTTTAATAAATTTTATAATCGAAGAGAAAGTTAACAATTAATAGTAAATAAAATTCATTTATCGTTAATATTACATTCCGTTTATTAATATTAAAGTAACCATTGGTTCAATAAAATTTGTGTTATCATACGCATATTTTCAACGCTACCGTATACTTAATCCCGCATTATTAATTTTTTAATTATGCTACTATGTACACCCAAAAAAAAATATTCTGCCGATAAGCGGGGAATTACTCTTAGCATTTCCTCTAAGCAAAAAATGTTAAATGAATCAGGTGCGTGTATTTATAACACGTATTCATCTATAAAAATGAGGACACATGAGCTACGATCAAAAATAAATTCCTCTATACAAAATTCTATTATAATAACTCGAATAGCCTTTTGAAATAAAAGAATATGCAAGATACTTCTTGTTCATCCTCTTATTTCAAAAGACTATTCAAATTATTATGATAGAATTTTGTATAGAGGAATTTATCTTTGATCGTAGCTCAAAACTCTGTTTCCGCAAAACGTGCTATCCTAGCTACACATCCTAGCTACATATCTCAAGAAGATTCCTATATTGAAAGGAATATTATTCTCTACAAACGAGAGTATTTTTTGGATTACGTAAAAACGTAAGACTTCCTCTATCCAAATTGTGCATGCAACATGACTTTTATATTGTTCCACACAATGGTGTTTTTTCATATAATACTTATCTTAATTATTTTGAATTAATAAATACCAGCGTATTATTTCTTTTCTATGTAACCTCATCAAATATTAATAATATGAAACTGTCATCATGAAATTAAGAATAGTTACAGTAGGAGGTATACCGTTGGCAATGACTCGATCACAAGCGTCATGCGATTAGCTCAGCGTAAATGTATTAGGCTTGCCGTTCTAGGGATCATAGGTTCAAATCTTATTACCGGCGTCGGCGATGCGACGCGTTTTTCAATAATTAATTGTAGTTAATAAGACGGAATGTAAGTATGCGAAACAGTAAAAATATAAATTAAACTGGAAAAATAAAAAGTAATAGTAACAAAAGAATTATTTTTTTCGTTAAGATAAAACCATAATTTTCTTATTACAAGTAAATATGATATTTAATTCAAGCAAAGAGATTCTTCTATTATTAAGAGGATTGCAATCTTAAAACCAACCTGTCATGGGTAAACGAAATTTCTCTACTTTGGAGAGTATCCTCTCGAGGTCATATATAAATAGAAAATCCTCTGACATTAATACGGAACCGCTAAACGGTAGAATATTTTTTTTTGGGAGTAATAATATTTTTTTATTGTATTTTGAACTGCATTGATAATAATTGTACCTTGTAAATATACTAAAACCACTCATTAATTAAATAAATTTTTCGTTAAATATGCCCGCAGAATGTCTCGTTGATCGAACATGTCTCTCTGTAAATTATCGGGGCATTTCGTTTTATGCATAATGTTTCTTGTTTCATCGAATGTAAACAAGGATAAAAGAAGCATCATGCGCATTATGCACTCATAATCTATGAGCTTACCCATTTAAAAAGCAGTATGTAACATAGAGAAATTCAAATTAATCTTATTACTATACTTTCAAAATTTCTGTACATTTTTCTCAAAATTATATTGACGACGGAAAGAGAAGAGGTTTTCTCATCAACAATGGAACATATCATTTTGTTCCAATTTATTACAGCAAATAACACGACGACATAAAACAATACAGCATATTTGCCCGATTTGTGTCAACTGACACAATAATTGGTCTGCTATATGGCGCTGAGATTAAAATTAATCATGATGCTGATGAGGCAAATTTCAAAAAAATTTTATCATTCCAACCAAACTAAAAAATATTAAATGTGTGAATCCTCTTATAATGTAATAAATAATATAATACTTATAAAATAATTATATATTAGGACCTTGAATAAGTTCTCGCTGTTTCTTCAAAGATGGCAGTAGCAGTACTCCGTGCATGAAATTTCGAATGGTAACGCACATGCAAGGAAGTACTGTATCTAACCTTACATTTCAGTGTATGATAGTTCACTTTAGTGTAAACAAAGTAATTTTTTATTAGTTCTGAAAATGTCTACTTTTGTGCCGAATAAAGTGTATTTGCGGGGAATTTTATTGCACTACTTTATTCAAAAGAAATCTGCAGCTGAAGCGCATAGAATTCTTGTTGAGACTTATGGTGACAATGCTCTGTCGGATACGACATGCAGAGACTGGTTTCGACGCTTCAAAAATAATGATTTTGAACTTGAGGATAAAGAACGTTCTGGCGCACCGAAAAAATTTGAAGACAAAGAATTAGAGCAATTACTCGATGAAGACTCATCTCAGACGCTACCAGAACTTGGAAAAATATTACAAGTTGATGAGTCAACTGTTTCAAAACGTTTAAAAGGGTTAGGAATGATCCAGAAGCAAGGACATTGGGTGCCGTATGAGTTGAAGCCGAGAGACGTCGAACGACGTTTTGGCACGTGTGAACTACTGCCTCAACGGCAGAAAAGGAAAGGTTTTTTGCACCGTATCGTGACTGGCGATGAAAAGTGGATACACTACGATAATCCAAAGCGTAGAAAATCGTGGGGTAAGCCCGGCCATGCATCCACATCGTCCGCAAAACCAAATATCCATGGCTCGAAGCTTCTTCTCTGTATTTGGTGGGATCAGCAGGGTGTAATTTATTATGAACTGCTTAAACCGAACGAGACTATCACGGGGGATCGCTATCGACTTCAATTGATGCGTTTGAGTCGAGCCTTAAAAGAAAAACGGCCGCTATACGCGCAGAGACATGACAAAGTGATTTTGTTACATGACAACGCTCGGCCTCATGTTGCAAAACCAGTAAAAACCTACCTGGAAACGCTTAAATGGGAAGTTCTACCCCACCCGCCGTATTCACCTGACATAGCCCCTTCCGATTTTCACCTATTCCGTTCGATGGCACATGGCCTAGCTGACCAGCGCTTTCATTCTTACGAAGAAGCTCAAAAATGGATCGATTCTTGGATAGCCTCAAAAGACATGTCGTTTTTCCGACGCGGGATCCATGTACTGCCAGAAAGATGGGAGAAAGTGGTATCTAGTGATGGGCAATACTTTAAATAAAATGTTTGTTTTCCTTATATTTTAAATTTAAGTTTCTATTTTGTAAAAAAACAGCGAGACCTTATTCAAGGTCCTAATAGTTTTAGATGTAAAATCTCGATTCATGTCATAACAACCAGAAAATCTTTCTAATTGTTTTGACAAAATCCGAGATTTTGGTTTAAGTAAAATGCAATTAATTATATACGCGCGCGCGAACCTTATTCATATCAAACCATAATAAAACAAAATTTCTCATGCATTACTGCGAGAATGGAAAGTCTGTTATATACCTGCGAAAGAGTTATCCTAATGGACAAAACTGTGGCATACGTCTGAAAGAAA
>NW_017296945.1:241662-255434 GCF_001594075.2 Trachymyrmex cornetzi
TATGCCCGAATAGCATGGACAACGCCACCTTGACATGTTTTTGAAAAAAAGGGATTGTCCCTTAAAATAAGGTAATTATAATTTCTTTGTAAATCGTTTCTAAATTATCTCTTTCATGCCAGTGGCATTATATGTATCAAGATGCGACCACTACAAATTATGTTTAAACATTCACTATTTGACAAAATCAGTGTTAACAACGTTTCGTATATAGTTGTACAGAATGGTTTGGCGTAACTCTTACTATAAGGAATACTATAAATTACTTCGCGAATGCTGGCTGTAGATAGCGTTTGTCTATACGGATCGCTTTGCGTTTGACGAACATAGCCAGAGTTAGGAGAGAAAAGGTTAAATTTAAAGGAATTAATTATAAATAAGATCTTGAATACGTTCCATTTTATATATAGAAAAAAGCCCCCTATTATGAGATAGGCGCCTAATATGAGATAGCGGTGTTCCTGTTAGACTAATAAACGCTATCTATTGGTTCCACCATGAGTTTATTGCTCTTGGATTGGAAACTATTTAGTAGAAAATTCATTATTAGATTATGCCTATAGTCATTGTAAAATAAGATTTTAGATTTGGATGTTTTCAGGTTACATTGAGACGAGCATTTTAACCTTGTTTATTACTTAATAAATAAATATTTGGAAATAAAGTTTTCATGTGATGACGGAGTAATGTCGTTCAAATAGAAAAATATTGGATATATTGAATTGTTGATTGGATATATTGAATTACTGAAGTTAGATTTGATGATCGTGAAACCATAAGGCGTGGAAATTGTAATATAACATCCAGGGTATTCCTAATATGAAGTAACCCATGTCCCTATGTTATAGCGAAATCGTTCCTAAAGTATAAATGTTATTGTATAATAATAAAAAAGACAACCGGAATGAACGTTGAGTGCTTGCATATTTGCGATGCTTGATTCCAACTATCTGATAACGAGTTCTGGGTATCTACCGTATGCTCATTTTTCACGGACGCTGACTGCGTTTGTTTGTATTTTAGAAACATTAAATAAAGTTTTTTAATTGCAATACTGACGTACTTTGCGCTTTACTATCGATTTTTCAGGGAATCTCATATTAGGAGCACAATTTTTTAACTTTGCGATTTGCTCACTTTTTACATTTCTCCAATTTTCGAAAGAAATGGGATTTTAATCAAACTTTACGTAACGTTATCTTAAAACTTATTAAATTCCCTTCAAAATGACCTATTATTTTTTAAAATTCTGCCTATAGACTTCTATCATTTACTCAAAATGAACTCGGTATCTCATAATAGGGGCCTTTCCTCTACGTATTTATTCTATTATATATGTACAGACTAGGGCAGAACCTCTCTCCACTTAGAATATTTCCGCTATTTTAGAGATATGAAATGATATATTTATTGTATTTGTATAAAGTATCAAAAAGGGTACAATATATTAGAAATAGTTTTTCTATGAATGGAGGCATTCGGAGATTTCAAGATCACCTCCACTTTTTTAAATAGAATGGTTTGCGTTTTTTTACATAATATACATGATTCCTTTAATTATTCTGCATATAAAAGTATTAAGGTAGTGATATCAAAAAGTCAATATAGTTTACGAGATATTTTGTACTTTTTTCTGGCATATATTTACATAAAATATTAAATACTCGTAAATTATTAATTTTTTTTGTAATCTTTAATACTTTTATGAACAGAATAATGAGATGAATGAATTGATGGAAAGAACTCAGTCAGAAATGACAATAAAATCGATATTGAATAGACGTCAATTTGATGATTTCGATGTCGAACCAACATCCATTCGATATCGATTCTATTGTCGTTTGTCACTGCGAAATCACATAGCTGCTTATTTAAAAAAATATCCTTTATACATACACATTTATTTTAAAGCACCTATGTGTTTTTCATCCACCAATTGATTCATCTCATTATTATGTTTATAAAAGTATTAAGGTTATAAAAGAATTAATAGTTTATAAATTATTAAAAATTTTATGTTAACATATGTTAACATATCAATAAAGTACAAAATATCTCGTAAACTATTGATTTTTTGATACACTACTTTAATACTTTCATATGTGAAATAATTAGATTAGAGGAATCTTATTTTGTAAAACAATCATTCAATTTCATTTAAAAAAGTGAAAGTGACCTTGAAATCTCCGAAGCGCCTCCATCCATAGAAAAACTATTAATAGCATATTACATCCCCTCTCTTGATGTTGTACAACTTCAATAAATATAATATTAGATATCTCTAAAAATAGGAGAAATATTCAAAGTGAACAGAGTTATTGTTCCATCATGTATATATTCTATGTATATATATGTATATACGTTTATTATATACTTTTATACTTTTAATTAAAATATGACATACCCAGCAGATAAAATTATATCCATAGTAGAAATGTCCCAAGCCAAATCTTACCTCTCTCTGTTTTATTTGCAACATAAACTGCCAAATCTAATTGAAATAAATAATTTAATAAGCGTTAAATATATACTACCATTCTTGATAGTTCGGATACTTGCATAAATTTTATCCAATGGATGAGTAAATTTAAGACATTATTATAAAATGTCAATTATATTACTTTGTCGCAGATATTAAACAGCAACCATTTCCCTTACGTTTAATGACATTTTTGTTACTTTTAACTTCAATATGTGTCAAAATCAATCCATTTTTTAGTTTAAAAGTAAAGCGTTCACATTAGTGTATGAACATAGTAAATAATAAATTAAATTTGAGTCCAATTTAATACATTTTCCAGAGTTAAGTTATGTAACTACAATGTTTTAACGACATCCCCGGTAAAATATTTTTCATTAATTAATATGTATAAATATGTATAAACATACATAAACGTGCATAAATATTCATGTAAACATGTATAATTATATATGAAATATGTCTATACATGTTCATACATTCTTCTTTCTTTTGTAAAATTACTTTTTAGTGTAATAGAAATAATAATAGTAAGTGAAAGCATAAAAAATAATTAAAGGGATGATTTTCGTATCGTTTGTTTTAGAAAAAATCAAGTTTGAAGAAATGTTGAAAAAAATTACTTACGTATAACCATATTATATAAACTAAAAAAAGAAATCGGTACAATTATAATATAGTTCAAGTGGTAATATTGTTGATTTTTTATTATAAATTACCCCTCAATAGTACGTATGCATGTATTTAAAAAGAAAATGAAATCAAATCTTTAAATTACGCTAATTGCAAAAAAAATATATAATTTCTTGCAACATATAACATATACTATTATATTTTGTAAATTGCGAAAAGAACATATATTTTATTGCAACATATAACATTTTATTGGAGCAATGAATCGATCCACATTGTAACCCCATTGCAACTCGATCGATAATTTATTATAGATGGCGCAGAGCTGTGGTTCTAACGACATTGGTCACCTTTCTATATACTTATTATTAAAAACAACAATATGGCGTGTTGCCTGTATTACTCACGTATCGTATCTAATAAAGAACTTAAGGTTAGTTGTTTGAGAACAAAGTGACGCTCAGTTATTTTTGTGACGCCTCCTCATATTCCGTTAAGACATTTACAACACATTTAATTAACGAGACAAAATGATACCTTTATCTTTGTATTCAAGAGTCTTATATATTTGTGTGTGCAATGGAATATACATTTAATCTCAAAAAATTAAAGACGAAGCATCACAAAATGAGAAAATTTTATTAGAATAACTTAAATTTATTTTACCTCTACGTGTCCCACGTAGAGGTAAAATAAACGTTTATTATATAATTCGGACCCAAGCTGTCGATGGAGCTCATATTCAGAACTTGATCGGTCTAGCCTTTATTTAAAAAACCGAGAATTTCGGATGCTCGGATGCCCGCAACTCGCTGACTCGTGTAAAGACACGCGTGTCTCGCGCTGCGCGCCCACTTGGCGCGAGACACTACCGTGTCTCTCGATATAAAATTATGCATAATTATGAATGAGCAATTTTTTAAATATTTTTCCAAACTCGTTTTTTTCTAAAACAAACGATACGAAAATTATCCCTTTAATTATTTTTATGTTTTCACTTACTATTATTATTTCTATTACACTAAAAAGTAATTTTACAAAAGAAAAAAGGATGTATGAACATATATGAACATATTCCATATATAATTATACATGTTTATGAATATTTATGCGTGTTTATGCATGTTCATACATATTAATACATACTCATGCATGAAACATTTTTTACTAGGTATTGAGTAGAAGCAAGGTCGACATATAGAAATGGTTAAAAAATAAATAACTAAAAATGAATATAATGAAACACTATGAATTTATTAATTTGACATATTATATTCCTTTACATGTATTTTTAGGATATTTGTACATAACAACACCAATTACAAAACCCTTATAAATAATTTCCAGTACTATATGCCAAAATGTATTGAGCTTATTTTTCAGAATATTCATAGTGTTATAGTAGGATACAGATCGTACGATAGTAGAATATTGACAGTACGATACCATGATAGTAGAATATTGATAGTATGAAATAACATTCAAAAACTCGCTCTCTCTCTTTTGTTATATAAAATAACAAATTATTTTTTAAACTTTTCTAGCTTATCCTTGCCTGTGGCGTTACAATGTGTGTACAAATATTCTAAAATATATGAAAGAATAACACAATTGTTATGTAATAACACAATTTTGTACACAATCATCCATTGATATTTATGTAGATATCCGGATTTTGAGCGCTAGTAAAATTAAGCATAAGAAGTTAAAATTCTAAAATAAAATTTTGTTATAGTTATTTACCTGTTCACGTAAATCCTCATCGAGATTATAATTGGACAATTTGTGAAGAATTGTTACCGTCTCATTTATCTGAAATTATGTCAACAATAAACGAAAGTTTGGTTAATTATATACATTAACAAACACAGCGCCGATTGCCTTGACCTAGACATATGTCATCAAGGTCATGGCCCTAAGGAACCTCCGACAGGTTTTAGATGGCGGTCGTTCTTTGTTAAAAAATTATTAACAAAAAAATTTAAGAAGAATATTCTTTTTCAACCATATGTAACAGAAATTTTCTGCTTTAAAGTATATTTTACAACTTTCCACGAGAAGTAACTCCCCCTCCGCCTTCCCCCTTACTTGGGGGCGCACGACTTTCATATTTTCTTATATAATTTTTGTTCTTAGAACAGAAAATTTTTTCCTGCTTTACTCTGCATACATGGTTTTCGATACATGATTTGATTAGGGTTCGGTTATTATATAGTCATGGATGTGTAATAACCTAATCCTAATTAAACCATGTATCGAAAACCATGTATGCAGAGTAAAGCAGGAAAAAATTTTTTTGGATTGTTATTGGTTAAAAAGTTATTAACAAAAGAAGTTTGAAAAATAACGTATTATTTCTGCTATATATGCAGTATTAAATACTATTCTACATAGGTTTTGGTTTTCAACACCAAGCAACTTTCACCCCCATCCTCCCCTGCTTTAGAGGCGCACGACTCTCATACCCGACTCTCACCCCCCTTCGCCACTGCAAAGAATTGCTGGACTTCCATAATTGTCTGTTTGACAACATATGTCAAAGTCGCGGTCGTCGGCACGATACAGTGTTCTTTACAGTGCACGACTATCAAACATATTTTAAAGCAGGGAATTTTCATGTTATAGTTGAATTTTCTTTGTTAATAACTTTTTAATGAAGATCGACCGCCACCTAAAACCTGTCGGAGGTTACTCAGGGCCATGATGACAATTTATGTCAAGGTCAAGGTCATCGACGTAGTGTCCGTTAATATATATGATTACCAAAGTTAGTAGTAAAACTGAAAACTTTGCATTCAATGAATCAGATTTCAAATAAAACTTTGACATGTATAATTTCATTGCTGTTTGTGCTTATTATTCTATTATAGTTATAAATAGTTATTAATGTTTTTGTTCGGTTATAATATATACCTTATTATAAACAGTTTGACATATGTAGTGTAATGTGATAAAGAAAATAGTCAGTAAAACGAATTCAAAACAGTTATTTGTACAGTTGACGGCAGAAAGATATGTCTATGTATGCCGACGTTTTCCAAACAAAAGATACATTGAGTGATAGAAACTTATAGCTTGGATAAAGTACCATACCATGTGGATTAACATTTGTACTTTGAATACTTTGTTTAGTTTGCGTGATATAAGGCATAGTTGTAGATGGATGTGCCTGTAAATAAATTATAATTGTTATAATTAATCAAACCGAGAGACATACACGTGTTACGTCCAACGGACTCACGCAGCAATTTTTTTCTCTTTCTCACGGAGACTTAGTGTTATCAACGCGTAAGACAGATAAAAAGTAATAAAAATCTTTCTTACGAAAAATTAAAAGCAAAGACATCAGTATCTCCTTATTAACGTCAGATAAAATAAAGTTAGAATCGGTGAACGCAGAGAGCTAATGAGCATCGTCGATGACATCCTCCTCGGACAACGCTTTTAAAATTGATAACTAACGTCATTGAAAGCCCGATACTGGCGCCTAAACATTTTTCTGACAGCCAAGTCGGGGACGATTCTTACGATGTCCGCGACCAAAATATAAAAGCGTCACGCGATGTCCAGGGGAGGTGTTTGACGGGCCCGTGCCGACAGTGCAAGTGCGCTCGTCTTAATCGATGCACGTTTATTTTCCCGTAATTTAAAAACGATCGTAAAGTTAAGATACTGACACTTGTTGACACAAAACCGAATCCTTTCCTCCCCCACAATTTCGACCAATTCAGAAGCCAGAAAAGTGTCCCACCACCTAATTAGAATCCCACCAATGAAGGGAAAATCAACATATACCGCGGCCCTCAGAGAGAATTTTTTCGAAAGTTAACACAGAGACAGACAAACGGAGACAGACAAACGGAGACAGACAGAATCTTTTCCTGGAGTCAACCAGCTAAATAACACATTACTTTTCGAAATCAATCCGTTAAAGCCCAGAACTTAGAAGCAGTGCGGGAGAAGAATTATCAACCTCGCTTACTTGGTCAGCGAGATTTAAAGATTTAGAATCAGTGCTGAAGAAACATCGTGAATCTCACATCTTGCCCAGAGAACTTCCACCGATCAGTATCACAATAATAAGTCAGTATGTTTCTATTCTCTAATCCTCCTCGTTTTTTCTTTCAGTAATTCATTTCAATATTTCCTTAGTTTTTTTTTATTATTTATTTATTTTTATTTGATTCTTATTATTTCTTTCTTTTTTTCTTATTCCCTTTTTAAGTTCCCATGGAAAAGAAAATGAAACATTGCAGTCTGTTCACGCTAATTTCATTCCCTGTCGCTATTCCCCTCGCTCCTATCGACCAGTCGGACGTGTCCGCCCGCTAATACTATCATCGTCCAAAGAAAGTCAGGCCAAACCCTCTCAGATCCATTCACCAAAACTCCCTTTTCTTTTTATTCTCTCGCTATCCTCTCCGTAAATTCTCCCTTCTGTCACACTACATCAATCACACACTCGCACGCATAATTCAATTACAAAATAGATAACCAACTATGTAATGTTAACTTTAATTTTAAATATATAATGTAAAGTAAAAATCTGACTATTTTATTTCCGAACAACGCCTCCTTATATTCATAACGACAAGACCACGATTGCACTTGCTCTTATCCCCGGCTATTTGGATTCATTTCCAAGGCCGAAAATAAGGGCATCGAACGCACTGACACATCTGGTGTCAAAATGTGCCTCACGGCACACTGACCCAGTTTGCGCCTTTAGCGTTTGCGTTCGCCTCGAGGTCCGCTCAGCGGAGCGTCAACCTCGAGAGAGGCTTCCACTTCGTGCCCCTTTAGACCACAGGCTCTCCTAGAGCCTAAGGACGAAGTGAAGTACCTCCCGTTGAGTTGGTCCTTTCCCTAGCTCCCTTGAGGTCGGGAGCTTGGACCCGACGATACGGCGCGGGCGATTCGGTTCGCGTTACTTTCATTCCCTCAGGTTTCATGCATGCAAAGCCTTGGACGTAACACACGAGAAATACTAAGGAAATTATATTTTTAACGTAGAATTCGATATAAACTATAGTGTTTTATTACTTGCGGTACACAACGTGCAATTATTTCACCTAATTTTGAAATTAATTAGTCTTATATGAATATATATATATACATATATAAGATGTCTCATTGCAACTGTTGCATCAAATTATGTCAAAACGATAAGGAAAAGTGTATATCAGATAAAAGTGAAACGATTTCGATGACATGATACTTTTAATACTTTTTGAACGTATTTTGTTACATTGTTTTTTTTTAGGAGAGGAAGCATCTAAAAGATGTTACTGTACAATTTAAGGATGTATTAGACCTGCAAGGAAAATTAAATTTGGAAATATGTTTAATATATTTCCATTTCAAATATATACATCTGAAAGTTATGCGAATAATATTTTTTTATGTTTAATAACATATTCTTGTAGATTATTTATTTTAATGGTTATTATATTTAGTTTAAAAATAAAAATTTTTTTAATCTTAAAAAAGTTAACATTTCTCTTGTATAAGTTCTTTAAATATTCACATAAAATAATTTATGCGAAGTTTTATTGAGATTCACTGATTATTGTTACAAAGATACAGAATAAATAAATATTTTGTTTATTTAATGGACAACTAGTTTATGCATCGCAATGTAACTCAACATAAATAATCCTAAATACATAATGCACTTTTATTAAGAAATTGAGATTTTTATCATTCATTCCATATATTGCATTTTCATATATTTTTATTTTTTAGAGAGAACACCGATTAAAAAGATACTACTAATTAATAAAATAACTCATGATCCATAGTAAACGATCACTTTTGTAGTATTATTTTTAAACGTGATTTATGGTAATAATCTGTAATTTTTTCATAATTTTGTTTTCATTTTGAAAATATGTATAAAACGTCCTTAATTCTCTGCTTCTAAATTTAATCGACTATAATACCTATTCAAATTTAAATTTGTTTCCATCGTATAATTTTAAAGGGGTCGTAAAGACGAATAGTCATGTTGTACATTGTCTTGCACACCGAAGATTTATGTGTCATTTACATCACTACATTCTACTACATCAATATCTCACGTACATGTTGGTACTCGTAAATTTTCGTATAACAATAACGTTATAATTGGACGTCTAAGTCTAATTTTAAGAAATCCACTTTGATTTTTCGTGCAAACTACTATTCTGTGAATTACTATTTCATAAATACAGATTGCACAGCTTTTATATGAAACAAATATTGTTACGACGTAAGCTCTGGAGCACCATATTGGACTAAGAAATGATAAAGTAAATCTCAATTTCGAAATTTTTTGTCGTTCTTAGCATTAAGACTCTACTTCGCAGACACGTATTAATGCGTATTCATTAATCCAGGAAAAGGATTTTCGAATAAGTAACAGAAAAAAAGGTAATTATTATACAAAAATTATATGTGTCTCGCGGTAATACAGAAGGCTTTAAAATTTACTTCCTTCTTAAAGGACCGACCTTTCCCCTGTTTTATGATATTTTAACTTGGCTACTTTTTTCTTATATTAACTTCGTTTTGAAAGCAGAATATGTGTTTCAAAGGAAAGAATATGTGTTTTAAAATAGAGAACTTGTCTGCTTTACTACATTTTGAGAAGAAACGAAGTATTAAATTTACCTTAATATCATCAATATTATTTGAAAGTATATTTCAGGATTATTGAAATTTGCGAAAGGTTGTCCATTTTCTAAAGTTTTATCAAAAAAATACGTAGGCACAATGAATAATTCTGTTAAACAAACAAGTATATGTTATCTTTACACCTGATTTATCTCATTATTCTATTTATAAAAGTATAAGCATATTACGAT
Source organism: Trachymyrmex cornetzi (assembly GCF_001594075.2). Taxonomy (NCBI): domain Eukaryota; kingdom Metazoa; phylum Arthropoda; class Insecta; order Hymenoptera; family Formicidae; genus Trachymyrmex; species Trachymyrmex cornetzi. Next base: position 251,620 of record NW_017296945.1, read on the forward strand.
TATCAAAAAATTAATGGTTTACGAGATATTTAGTGTCATGTCAATTATGTGCCAGAGAAATGTATGTATAATATTTCGTGAAATATTGGTTCTTTATATTTCTTAATACTTTTACATGTAGAATGATTATAGAAAAATCATATTACGTAAAAAATCATATCAGTCCATTTTAAAAATCGCTGATGAACAATATATCTTTTTCATTGCGTCTCTCATCGTATCTCTATTTAGAAAAGAATATTGTGATCACAATAGGCCTCGCTCGAAGTAGTTGCACTTTCATAGAAAACATTTTTTTAATACTTTTTGAAATATGTTGATGTGAAAGTTAGATTGAGACATTCTGTATACATATATACATTCGCATGCATGTGTACACACAGTAATTCTATTAGACAATTATTACATTATAATCCATATATATTGATTGTGTTCTTTAGCTTCTGTTATCCGCTGATGCACAAAGATGGATCTGTTTTGGCTTCTGTAATCTGCGCTACTTTCGAACAGATCACAATATAAAGCACGTAAACGTTCATTGACTCGATGAAATCTGGAGCTTATGCATCTGAATTAAAAAAGACTTAGTTATATCTTTTATTAAAATTATAACGTACGCATTATGTATAAGCACATTAACGCTAATTGAGGTAATAAATAATCAGAAGTCGGACTAAATAAGAATTTAAATATTAGGTGTTGAACTTAATTCCTGCCGTTTTTCGTCCCCAAAATTGATTTGTTTCGAACGGAAGATGAATGAATATCTTAATCAAAGTGATTTCCTCCATTTTCTACTTTATTACTAATTAAGAATACTTTATTAATAATACTTTGATTAAGGTATTTCTCTTCGAAACAAATCAATTTTGGAGACGAAAAACGGCAGGAATTAAGTACAACACCTATTATTTACTTTTTGTGTATCAACTTAATATTTAATACATATATGAGGAGCAAAATTTTAAAATGTATTTTAACCAAAATTTATAATTTTTAGATAACGAAAAGGAACCCACCTGAACACTACACTGTTAAATATTATAGGGTCAAATTAATTCAATGTGAATCGCCACTGCTCCTACTCAATAATATCGTTATTTTTTACTAAAACAATGGTTATATTTGACACTATACAGTATCAATTTAACATTATATAATGTCAAATTTAATTATCACTTTAGTAAAAAATAACGATATATTTAGTAGGAGCAGTGGTGACACACAATGAGTTAATTTGATCTTATAAAATTTAACAGTGTACGTGCCTTACAGGAAATAACAATTTGTCAATCAGTAAGCTGAGAAATGTTAAACAAAATTGCTAAACAATTGTTAAAAACATAAAACGATGCATTTTAAGGAGGTTTTTACGTTTTAGAGGTAAAAAACATCGATTTTTTTCTGTTTTTTTAAAGCTTAGTCTTAAGAATCCCATAAAAACGTATTATGGAAGAAACGAAAATTGTCCAAAATATACGAGATAAAATGACGAGGTGTTTGGGGCCGCTTGATCGATTCAAATAGCGCACATCAATCATGTGTTATAACCGGCGCTCGCCATTACTTATATTCAACCATTCGAAACTATTCTAGAACATTTCTATCCAACAGAGCAAAGTTTCGTTTCTTTCTGAGAGTCACTATCGCTTCTAACGGAAAACAGAGCGGTGCTTGTACTAAAATATTTCAGAACTTTATTCGCGTTTTTCTTTACCACGTTTCGAATATAGTGATCACAATTCCAAAAAGACTATTAATCCGATTGACATTTACTTTTACGGTTATACTCAGAGAACATGTCATTATCCCTTAAATTAGAATTAATAGTCTATGTTAATTTTTTCTATTTTTTTAATTGTCAAATAAATAGAAAAAAAATGAAAAAAATTCGAATTATTTTTTCAAACTGCGGAGACGTAGCGTCAATTCAATCGTATTATAACTACCTGTCGACATGCGGCGCAGTTCTGTCTTACAACCAGAGATGGAAGTTACTTTTACTGTTAGTTTTGCCGTTACTTTTTTATGACGACATATGTCAAGATCAAGTTCATTGGAGATAAAAATTCTGACAATATATTTATTCGATTATATTACTCAACATTACTATATTCAGAGCGTTTTTTTAAAAATCTACGTCTCTTACGAATATATAATAACATAAAGTAGTGTGTGTGATTAATTATTTATTTTAAATAACCGTTGTTTAGTATATTTTTAATACTCAAGATATTGTATATACATGTTTTGTACAATACAAACAACATACATATATTGTCCAGGTCATGGTCATTACTTCCATTCTTTATATGTTACCAAAAGATCTTTATGTGTTTCACACTGTAAAGATTTTGACGCACAATGTCAATAAAAATAGCTTACAAAGTAAATGTATACACATGTATAATACTAACCCAAGGATAACTGCAGAGATCAGAGCACTTAAGGCAATAACGTATGACGGATAATTGTACAGAATCACAAAATACGTCACAAAAACAAACATGTTGAAATGTATGTCATAAATGGAATTAAAAAAAAGAAATAAATTATTATACGTTAAATCATAAAAAACGTATACAATACATCCGATTATTATTCGAATTATCCAATTACGTAGCCTTTGGTATTCCTTTGGCGTTCCGAGAACTTCCAACGTGTGGTCTACTACAGAAAGTTCACGTAAACACGTTTTCAATTCCTTTAAAAAAATCATATTGACCGATTATGCAGCGCAAAGAAATTATTGTAATTTTATATTAGAATAAAAATTGTTATTGCAATGTTTACACGGAATGCGACAGATAAAGAGATACATTGTAATAATGTAAGCATTAAAATTGATCTGATTAACAAAAAATTTTTTTTTAGTTTAATTTAGTTTATTGTAAAACGCTGTAGAAAAGATTACATGCTAACAGAGCAATAAACATAAATATATAATACGTTAAATAGGACTATAGTAGCTTGCAAATGGGGTTAGGGGTCAGCAAATCTGCTATTACAAATCCTTCCAGTAACAAAAAACCACGACTAAGCAACGATACAATGAGTGGTGAAACAATAGTTAAAATCATATACATACTCACGCATACACACACGTAAGCACCTACATATACCAATTATGTCAGTCTCGTGTAATCTTAAATACTGTGAGTGACGCAATGAAACGCGAGGCAGCAGAACGAAAGCAGGACAAAGAGGGAGATATTTTTATTAATACAGTAAGAGAATTACAATATTTGACTGAGGTAGGAGAAAGCACCACGGAACTTAGTGGAACGATGAATGGGAAGGATAAGTAATTTTGGTACCTGATTACAAGGGGTTAAAAGTGAAATGAAGCTCAGAGTTCAATTGAAGGAGACTTCACAGATACAAGGGAGCATTGGAGCGAAGAAGATGAAAAACTAGACAGCATAGGTGGAGAATAAAATGTTGCCACCTTCTAAGCCAGCCGAATCTCTAGTAATACGGAGATATATGGTCATATTTACTGACGCAATAAAAGAAGGTAAGAAATTTGGATAGTCTGTATATGATCTAGGAGTCGTTGATTAAGAGCCGGAACGTAGACATCGGCCAAATCAAATAGCGAAATAACGCTTAAATGAAAAGAGAGGAGTTGTTGAGAGTAAGAGAGGATGTGGTGAAGGGGATATAGCAGATAATATATACGGGCGTATGCAGCCCGTCACACTTGACGGCCACGTGTGACGAATAGGAAGATTCAACATGGATACCAAGAATCTCAATAGAGGTGGAGCGAGGAATTGGAACGGAATTAAGAAAAATATGGAAGGATTGAATAT
>NW_017296945.1:255659-261513 GCF_001594075.2 Trachymyrmex cornetzi
AATAACAATTACCGCTAATCGCACTAAATATTATGCCGAACGCTGTATCGCAAAATCGTAGTTCCTTCCAATTATGCAGTTGCAGTAGTGGAAATGCGGTGAGAAACCACCATCCTCAACATAGTCTGATGTTGTGCCAATCAGTTGCAAAGCTGAGTGGAGCAAACCCTGGTAGCAAGCTGACGACAAAATGACGTCATTTGACGTCAAAATGACGTCAAAATGACGTAGCTTGCTACCTGGGACTGAGAATAACAATTACCGCTAATCGCACTAAATATTATGTCGAACGCTGTATCGCAAAATCATAGTTCCTTCCAATTATGCAGTTGCAGTAGTGGAAATGCGGTGAGAAACCACCATCCTCAACATAGTCTGATGTTGTGCCAATCAGTTGCAAAGCTGAGTGGAGCAAACCCTGGTAGCAAGCTGACGACAAAATGACGTCATTTGACGTCAAAATGACGTCAAAATGACGTAGCTTGCTACCTGGGACTGGTGGATCTTAAGATATTATTTGTATCAAGATTTTTTGAACAGATAAAGATTAATTTTATGTTATTTATAAATGATGGCAAAACTCACCCAACATCCAACAACGATCGCACGTAGATTCAAACATCATCAATTAAACAAATTTATGATTGACGATTGCCAAAGTTAGACTAAAAATAATTTAAGAACCAAAAAAGACAGTCATGTTTGATCCGATGTTGGTCACATGACAACCGTTAAAAACAAAAAGTGAAGTGTAGTGAGAACAGGAGCGTGTCGGTCAGTTATAAAAATATATATATTATGGCTGCGTTCCGTTTCACCCATAATTTGCATAATGCATCATTTATCCTTGTTTAACATTCGGTGAATAACAAGGTTAAATAAAGCAGCATGCGCATTATGCGTGAAACGGAACGCAGTCTATAACTTGTAGAGAGTTTCTATTAACCATGATTTTGATGCCTCAGTGTCAATTTGAATTGGATTGTAGTTGATGATGTGCAAGTTATAAAAAAACAATGGCCTAGAGGTGCTAAAGGTATTTCTATATTATTTTTACAGAAAAATATTACCAAAAATATATAATAAGCAACATATATTTACGATGTAGATTAAGATGTGGAAGAAACTGTTAATGTTTTTACTAAATCTAATGATATATGTATCATCTGTATAAAAGATTTAATATCAACAATTGTGGCGCTAAGTTAAATTCTGTTAATTTAATAAATTTACCTTTTTAAATATCGTATACAAACTTACCTTTTTAAAAAAAGGCAAAAAAAGCGCTAAGCGTGTGTGCTTTTCGTAAAGAATCACCATTTGGGCCAGTTTCACCAACGCCAATTACTTAATCGGCCGTGAAACTGATGATTAATTACGTTTGCTGTTTAGTAGAACTAATGATATGTATCATTTGTATAAAAGATTTGATATCAATAACTGACGCCAAGTTAAATTTTACCATTTTATTCCTTCCAAAGAAAAAATAATAATAACTTTAATTTTTTAAAGTAAAACTCAAGTGATACTATCTTTATTATTTACTTAATCCAAATGGTACCATCTTTAATTTTTATGCAACGAAACCTAAGTATACGTATACTTATTGAAGAATCTTCCTATTCCAATCCAAATGGTTTAAATTGCTCTTAAATGAAATTATATTATATCACGTTTCATTCAAAGACATTCAAATTTCCTCTTTCAACTAAAGTAGTGGTTATTTAATTTTCCTTCTAAACATTATACAAAATATTATCACAAAATTGCGTTACCTTGCTCAATTTAAGTGTTACCACAAAAAATTAAAGAATTAACCGTATAAAATGAACAAATTTAATTTAAATAGAAACATTTTTCATGTAAAAACACTTGGCGCTGCTAGATAGAATAAGAAAAGCTATAAGAACAATTTAAAATTGGAATGGTAATTAATAAAAATAAATAATAAAAGATAATTGTATATAATTTAAAACGGAGTTACTTTTACTAATGAGTTACGGTTTTTAAACGGAGTTACTTTTATTAATGAGTAACAGTAATGATAACTAAATCACAATTTTCAGGAAGTAATAACGAAATTTTCTTTTTTTCGTTACTCCGTGGATATAGGATTATTTTAATAAGGACGCGTTTACGCCTTGACGGAAAAGCAGAAAGCGGAAAAGCAGTGGCTAATCAGAACTCCCGCTGGTAGAAAGTAGTACAAAACGTCGAAATTGACGGCACTGCCTAACAGACGGACATATTGAGCAACAGTTACCTCTACTATTAAATAAAAATTCCAGATATAGCGATACAAATTATTTATAACTTAAAGTTAATTTATATGTACAAATTTAAATATATATATATATATATATTAAAGAGTATCATATTAAAGAGCAAACGAAGAACTAATAAAATAAAACAAAAATATATACTAAAAAACGATTTGTTCTTATGTAGTTGTAATTTGCATAAATGCAATCATTTTTGAAAAATAACGAAAAAGTAACGATTTTTCCGTTATTTTAAGTGACAACGCTTTACTTTTAGAATCGGTAACGAGAGAAAGGGTAACGAATTACTTTTTACTGCACATAACAATAACTGTAACGCGTTACTAAAAAACGGTAACTTTAACAACCCTGCAAAAAAACCCACCTTCTCGGGCAGATTTTTGAATTATTGATCGCACAATACGATTTCACAAAAGAAGGGCATTGTTGAAAGAGTTTTTATTTCTCACATTCAGAATTTTACAAGAGAAATTTAAATTTTTTGATTAGAATTCTATTAGAAAATTAATATCCGTTCAAATTTATTTTTGAAACATTGTCTGATAGGATAAAAAAATTAATTGAAAAATCCAATTGTAATTATAATATTTCTACTAACAAGATTATAAAAGAACAAATCAGATGATTTACAATTCCTTCCATCAATGGAATATCTAATAAGTTCTTCAAATTTGTTAATGAGCTGTATTATAGTGTATGTTCATTATAGTATCAATAAACTTAACAAATTTATTACAATACACAAAGATCCTTCGCAAAGATTTTCCAAAAGGAATGTGATTTACGAGATCGAATGCGATCGTTATTGCGATTCCTATGTAGGCCAAACGGGAAGAAAACTAAAAGCGGGATTAGCAGAACACCGTAACTATATACGTAGATTTACATCCACTCGTTCAGTTACCACAGAGCATAGGGTGTATTGCAATCATGACTTCGACTGGGATAATGTGAGAATTCTGGATACTGAGAGAAATTGTAATAAACGAACAACGTCGGAGATACTCTACATAAATCGCCAATCAAATGGTCTCAACATTCAAACTGATACTGAGGCATTAAATTATGGTTACACAGAAATTCTCAACAAGTTATAATATGTTTATTTTTATAATTGACCGACAGGTTTCTGTTATGACGACACATCTCTTTTTGTTTTAACGGTTACTATGTGACCAACGTCGGAACAAACATGATAGTCTTTTTTGGATCTTAAATTATTTTTAATCGCACATTGATAATCGTGAATCTTAAAATTGTTTAATGGATTGACGATGTTTGGATTCGCGTGCGATCATGTTGGAGGTGGGGTGAGTTTTTGCCATTATTTATAAATAACATAAAATTAATTTCTATCTGTCCAAAAAAACTTGATACAAATAATAGCATTAGATCCACCATCTGCTCCACTCAGCTTTGCAACTGGTTCAACACACAACTGGTGCAACAGCACAACATCAGACTATGTTAAGGATGGTTGTTTCTCACCGCATTTCCACTGCGACTGCATAATTGGAGGGAACTACGATTTTGTGATATACTGGTCGATATAGAGTTTAGCGCGATTAGCGGTAATTATTACTGAGGCTGGCTCAAAACATAAGCCGAAACATACAAATTAAAATTGTTATTCACAATTAATTTTTGCGCAAGATAGCACCCAGCGCAGTCTCCTAACACCCAGTTAAATTTCGCTATTATATTTTGTTGTATTAATTAAAGAAGTCTATAATTTTGTATGTTTCACTACTTGAATTGTTTATTCGGCAATAGATTTTAGATCTGTATTTAAAGCAGAACAATCTACTAAAGCATCGAATGGATGAAAGGATTTAAGAAGAATTACATCGTCTGCGTAAATGAAGAGATCGGATGACAGAGAAACGTTAGACAAATCAGAGACATAAGTATTAGTATATAGTGGCCGGGAGTATATTTTAATTTTTTACCTTAAAACGACAGATACTAATGAGAATTAATGTAATGGTGGCGAACGGTACGATATCATCGATGAATAATGTTCCATTTAACTGGAAAGCCAAGAGGTACGTTGGATAGTAAAAGAAGTACATATAAAGGCTCCATTTGGCCAAAGCATACAGGCAAGAAATATATGTCCTAAGTTGTCCAACAGGATATTCGAAGATACCCAAATTGCAGAATCCGCCGATGGTCATTAATGGTGCCAGCGCTCTTTCTAGTGTCTCTGTCATAGTTTTCGAGTGGTCAGCTAATATTTTAACTAAATTAGTTCTTGCTGTTCGAGATACAAACACGTTTTAATATTTTTTATAAGATTTTCAGAAATAGTTTTCGCAGTTTCTCTAAGAACGTTGTGAGAATTACACTGTAAGATATGTACACTGGGAGATATAACGTATTTAAAATGCCGTTTAACCAACAAGTATTGAACAACGGAATAGACACACAGATAATCTAGATTAGATTGTCTTTCATTTCACGGAATTTTTATTTATGTATAGGTATGTATATTAAGGCCACTAGTTATGGATCACCCTTGAAAAAAAATTCATATTTTTATCTAGACCGATATCAAACATTTAATGAAATATTTAATACTTATGATCGATCATAAATATTACATTATGGATGATTTTATTTAAAATCGGTACCGTTTGATATGTTTTAACTGTAATTAAATGAAGTAATGACAATTGTACACAATTAAACCCCATGTACTACTTGCGGATCAGTTCCAAATGCTTTATCCTTTTTGGATTTAGTTTTAATTGAACATGATATTGACTTTTTTCATGAAATTTGATGCTATTTACTACCTCCTATAAAAGCCATGAAATAATTCTGATGATATTACACTTTGAATGAATTTTTATAGGTTTATATCCTACTTTATGCCTCATGTTTTATTATTTAACGACGTTAATAAAATGTGCAGCATTATTGATAATAAATAAAAAATAGTATACACTTAAAAAAGATAAAATATGTGCTAAAAAATTTTGTGATATACGTTATTTCATAGAAAATACTATAATTATTTAAATATACAACGCTATAATTATTTAAATATATAATATTGTATAACGTATGTATATACCCTTCAATCAGCAAGTATTGAACGACAGAATTGAGCACACAGATAATCTAGATTAGATTCCATTTCATTTTTCGGAATATTTATTCATGTGTTATTATGAGGGATAAATGATTATAGACGTAACTATACTTAAAACATTATGTCTTTATACTATGTACAAATGCGTTTAATGGATGCTTTTTACTCATATGGCTTCTAACGACACGTGTCGACTTGAGTTGAAACTGATAACTTTAATAAAATATTTTATACAGGATGATGCTTTTAACTTGAGACATTCAAATATCTCAAAAAATAAGCACACTACGAAAAAAATGTTAAGAATCAAAATTTCATCATTTCGAGGGGGACATACAATAACGTTAAAATCAGATCCCCCACCCCGCCCCCTGGGCGGTGAGGGGGGGCAAGTTTTAAATCTTAAATGGGAACCCCTATTTTTTATTGCATATTCGGAATCTTTGGCTAAAAACACATACAATTTGTCTGAAAC
>NW_017296945.1:262575-265436 GCF_001594075.2 Trachymyrmex cornetzi
TTCTAGCTATAACGATTATCAATATTTTTGAGAATAATCTCTTCAAAATCGAATTAAATTGCAATTTTTTAAATTCAAGAGATGTTATTTAGTTAATTTTTTAAATTCAAATATAGAATTTCAAGATTCTAAATGTACAGCGATATCAAAATTTTCTTAAATATACAAATATATAGGAGAAAATTCGGTTTTTTTAGATCTCTTAGAATTTAAGTTCTCAGAAATTAAACTTCGAAAAAGAACATAAAAATTCGACAATTTAGATCTTTTTTTGTTGCTAAACTAGTACATTATACATACTTAAAATAAAATAAATATTTAAAATTTGAAGACAGTAAGTCAGAAAATTTTAAAGTGCAGTGACAAAAATCAGGCCTGCTTTCTCTCTACATTTACATTCTCCATTTTTCCTCTGCTGCACTTTTTTTATTATTATATTTCATTCATCTATGCTCTAATCATCTGACCCCCCCTCACCGCCCAGGGGGCATATTTCTGTGATAAACTTATCTCTAAAAAAATATATGTATTTAAATTGCGCCGAAGTCTCTCCCGTACTTCAGGACACCTGTTATCGATCTCCAAGAAATCGAATCACAAAAGAGGATCTTCCTACAACATAGTTGTTTTGTGTTCAGGGTACCTATCATATAGAACAAATCAGAATAAATTTTGATCGGAATTATTCCGTTTTCTCTAGATTTCTATTGTGTTTAAAAAAGAGAATAATTAATTCCGATCGAAATTCATTCTAAATAATTCCATAATACATCCTACAGTTCTGAGATTTTAACACTTCTGTCACATTTCTCAATAAAGTTCTCATTCTCGTTGTACTGTTGTGCGTATTTATTTCAGTGCGATTAATGTGTCCTCTATGCAAAATGTGAGAGCATAACAATATATACACATATATTATAAGTATCCATATATGTATATAAAAAAATTCTTCCTTAAACGCGTTCATGTTAATTTAGTCACGATAAGAGGTATAAGTAATCCAACAGACTAAGTTTCACACTTCTTGATGAAATATCTAGACTGAAATAAAAATAATGTATTATGCAATGTAATAATACTGTAACAACAGTTGCGCCGTGATCAATGCGAGTTTTACAAATTTTCTGGTTGCTTGCTGAGCTGGCGATGATCGCGCATCAAAGTAGCAGAGGATCCGTGATTATTAAAATGGAAGATTAACTAGTTGGAACTGTACAGCTTGCAGTAGAACGATTATTAATTTATAATGTGTCTTCAAAGCATTTTCGCCAGTTCTGAATACTCTAATACTCTATCGGCATTCCCGAGATCGTAAATCTGATATAATCTTTATTCTTCCTATTTATTTACGTGTTTTCTTTTTTATCTTCAAATTTGTTTCGAATTTTCTGAATTCTGTCCATTCCTAGATCTACTTTACGTATGACGCTTAATTAACACTTAATTAGTTTTAAATTTCATTTGCATTATAATATCCTAAACCATGACGTCCTACAATTTTATAGAATTAAATAAACTTTTTAGAAAAAAAATTTATAGAACAAAATAAAATTTCAATGCGAACAGAATGTAGAATACGTGAAAAATATGTGAGAGAGTAGACGATTATGAATTCTAATTTCTCAGACTGCGCGTTCCACTTTTCTTCTTATTTTTAAAATCACAGAATTTGGCCTAATAATTGCAAAAACTGTCGGAATCTTCATGACCTAATCATGGTGTTCATCTGACGCAATTGCAAAAAGTTAACTCCGTGAATACATCAAAACGCCGTAAATCCACGATTCTGATAGCAGTTACGAGCGACGGAAGACAAAACCTCCGCCATCGCCTTGCCCGTCTCCTGCACCATGCTGTTCAGGTAGCCCGTGTCTTTTTGTAGCAGCATGTTAGGATAATCGAATTCCTGCGTACGATGTATAAAAGTTCGCAGATTAAGAGATAGTTTATATCGAAACTATTATAAATAAAAAAAAGAAATAAAGCATTTTCTTAACGTAATCAGTATTAGTTATATAGTCAAAGATTTTGTAAATCTGTATCAACTAATAAGTGGCTTACTCAACAAAGACTCTAATGAAGCGATACAAAAATGATCGAAGGATAAATTCGCAGGATTCATACAATAAAATATTTATATAAATCCAGAAATAATTTATGTAGCTTTAAAAGATTGTAAATAAATTGTATAATCTGGAACAAGAAGAATAAAATATGGCACAAGAATGACCGATAAATTTATAGTTAGATTGATTTTCCACAACCACAGAAAGGAAAGGTTTTGTGATCTATGTACTTAAATTCATTCGATGGATCGCTCTAATCACAAAATTCATAAAAAGACAAAATAAAAGAAAATTAACTCACCACCACGTTATCGGCGTCCATCACCAAGATACGATCGCTGTCCATAACGGTGTTGAGTCGATGAGCAATTGTTAGCACTGTACACTTCTCGAATTTTTTCCTGATAGTTGTCTGGATGAGTTCGTCTGTTCACGGTTCCACATTCGCGGTCGCCTCGTCCAGCACGAGTATTGGATTGTTCCTCACAATAGCTCGTACTAAGCAGACCAATTGTCGTTGGCCGACGCTGAGATTGGAGCCGCCCTCATTGATGTGGGCCTCCAAGCCCATCTCCTTCAACTCGACCTCTTCAAGAGCCCGCCATAGTGGTTCGTCCATATACGAGTCGAACGGATCAAGGTTCCGTCTCAGGCTGCCAGAGAACTGGAACGGTTCTTGAGGGATAATACTGATCTTGGAGCGCAAATCGTGCAAGGCTATCTGGCTTGTGTCTACTTCATCGATCTCAATCAGACCGTCCATGTCGGACAGGCGGAAGAGCGCCTCGATTAAGG
>NW_017296945.1:265518-266943 GCF_001594075.2 Trachymyrmex cornetzi
CTCCAGCGGCGCGTAGCGCAAAAATACGTTCTTGAACTCGATCTTGCCTTCCTGCGGCCATTCGGACTTGGGCTTTTTACCAGGAGCACTTTTGAGAGGAGGCTCGCTGTCCACTTTGCTGGAAAAAGATTGAAACAGAAAATATAATAACTGTTATTTTATTGGGTCACATTTTGAGAGAGACTGCTGCACGGACTTTTTCTCAGCCCCCTACGCCACGCTATTATTTTGTACTACCCTTCATAAAATAAGTTTAAATTGATGTATGACCTAGAATTTCATGTTTTTCAAAACATCCGTGGTAGTTCGATTCGGGTGTATAAAAATACGAGGGTCGTCTGAGAAATTTTGAGCCTAACATAGAAACAAGTAATATTTCGATCAAATTCAATTTTATTTTTCCACATAGTCTCCTTTTAAGACGATACATTTTTTCCAGCGATGCTCCCACACCTTTAATCCATTCAAATAATACTGAGCGTCCTGCTTTGCAAAATAGGCGTCTACGGATGCGATGATCTCCTCGTTCGATGAAAATTTCTGTCCTCCGAGCCAAACTTTGAGCCTAGGAAATAGAAAAATGTCCCTGGGGACCAGATCTGGTGAATACGGTGGATGGTTAATTAATTCGAACCGCAATTCGTGAATTTTTATCATAGCGACCGCCGAAGATTGAGACGGTGCGTTATCTTGATGGAACAGCACTTTCTTCTTTCTCAAATACGGTCGTTTTTTCTCAAATTCTGTCTTAAGCTTGTCAAGCAATGATGCGTAGCACGTCCCTGTTATTGTTTTATCTTTTTCATGATAGTCGATCAACGCAATGATGACTGTCGCAAAAAATAGTCGCCATCACCTTTCCCGCCGATAAAACCGTCTTCGCTTTCTTCGGAGGTTCACCCTTCGCAGTCCACTGTTTTGATTGTTCTTTCGTTTCAGGAGTGAAGTGGCCACGTTTAAATTCAGCTACCCATCTTTTCACGGTGGCAAACGATAGGACAGAGTCCCCGTAAACAGCGTTTAACTCGGCTCTAATTCGCGTAGTCGTATTGCCTTTCAAATGCAAGAATTTAATTATAGCACGATATTCAATTTTTTCCATTTTTACAAAATGACGACACAAATGTTGTCAAACAAGAATTGAACTTCCAAAATAGCCACAAATGTCACAGGTATTTTTCGTAAGTATCACGATTATAATACCAGAATGTCTCTTTGATGAGTAACGCCATCTTCATGATGAGGCTCAAAACTTTTCAGACGACCCTCGTATGCACGCGGCGTGGAGTAATAAATATCAAAGATATTAAAAAATTAGTTAAGTACTTGTACTCAAGGATGCGCTCCATCGAAGTCATTTGGTTCTCCAATTCTGCGCTTTGACGCATGCCCCACTGGAACATGCCGGTGAGACCGATACTCTGC
>NW_017296945.1:267029-267605 GCF_001594075.2 Trachymyrmex cornetzi
CAGAAAACATCCAGCCAAAAACAGAAGGCGCGCGAGATCGAGATAAAGATATACCATGCGGACGAATGAATATCTTGATAATTATCAAATTCCTTTGTGAGAATCGCTTCCGCCCCAAACGCGCGAATCGTCGATAACTCTTGAAGTGTCGTGCTCAGGTGAGCAAAGACCGGCGAACGTGCTAAGAGAAATTAGAAATTCCATTTAGTTTACCCGAAGAATTACAATTTATCGTAAATTCCATGAGAGTAATGATTTGGTTTCTATCAGTGAAAGAATTTATTTTAGTCTATCAAAGATACTGTGTCGACTATCAAAAGATGAGTTTGCGATACTCACTGATGCCTTCAAGACGCTTGACGCTACGACTGGTGGCCAGATAGAAGATTCTCGTGTAATAAAAGACAATACCAATTAGCACCTTGGGTATCAGTAGCTACACGTTCGCGGTGGCTACCAAAATGATAATGCCCAGCAGCGCTATATCGATCTGAAGATAGTCAATAAACCCAGCGGGCAGCATCTCGTCAACCGCTCCCATGTCTTTGGAAAAGCGATTGAGTACACGTCCCGATG
>NW_017296945.1:267980-268796 GCF_001594075.2 Trachymyrmex cornetzi
ATTCAAATTCTTTCTGTATAATATTATAGTCAAAACTGGCACAACCTTTAGAAACAATTTTGAGCAAAACTAGAATTGAAAGTGATGTAATAACTATATAATAAATATATTATTTATTGTACACGTAGTGATGCACTTACATAGATTTCCTCTATATTAATCTATTGAGCGAGAAAGAAGTCGCTGCCGCTAGCCGCAAATTGTGTTATTATACAAAGCATAGCCACTATGAATATAATGCACCAATTGCCGCCAGCACGAAAGTAATCCGTGTATATTTTATCGGAAAAATTGCCTATTGTTCGCATTTCAGCTATACTTAACTCAATTATATTGTGTTACTCTTATAAATTACTTTTTAAGAATTAAATCCAATGACTATCTCACAAACATTTTACTTTTAATTGTTCTTAATAACAGACATTTATTAACTGTCATTACTATAGCAATAAATGGTAATGCCTATAGTTACTATTCGCTCTAATAGTAAACTATTCATTTTTTTGAACGTAAATGCGAGAAATGTGGATTTATTAAAGCGCCGTAAACGTGTAATTCTGCAGATTACAATCGCGAGCGATGCCGCCCAATGCCTCCGCTATTGTCGTGCCGGTCTCCTGCACCATGATGATCGAATTCCTGTGATAAAAGTCTAACTCCTGCACCATGATGTGTGATCGAATTCCTGTGATAAAAATTTGATCTAAATTTGAAGATATTTGAATACTTCTGAGACTTTCACGAATATTTTCTACATAGAAGTTACACAGTAAGTTGTATAGATTTTCTTTATGTCTCATATGGAAAAATAAAGAA
>NW_017296945.1:268873-269295 GCF_001594075.2 Trachymyrmex cornetzi
ATGAATAATCCTGTATTTAAATTCTTCGTAATATGGCTAAAAAATGAGATAGTGAAATAAAAAGAATGCATTTTATAGGGGATGAAATATATCCACGACTTCTCTAATCAGAAAGATAACATTGTAAGATAACATTAAATTAAAAAAAAAATTAAATGTTGTTAAAATTAAATTTTTTTATATTAGGCCTTAATTATCTTAGAAACCTGACGTGCTAAAATTTTTTTTACTTACGCCATTGGACGTGTGGTTACTAGAATGTTACTAGAGTGGTTAGGTTAGGTTTACTAGAATGTACCCTTAACCAGAATACGACAAGGTAAAGATAATTAAATTTTATTAGATGAATTTTAATAAATTTTATAATCGAAAGTTAACAATTAAAAGTAAATAAGATTTATTTATCGTTAATATTACATTCC
>NW_017296945.1:269977-272202 GCF_001594075.2 Trachymyrmex cornetzi
CTTATTCATATCAAACCATAATCAAACAAAATTTCTCATGCATTACTGCGAGAATGGAAGGTCTGTTATATACCTGCGAAAGAGTTATCCTAATGGACAAAACTGTGGCATACGTCTGAAAGAAAATATGCTATCATTACACTTGATAAAAATAGTTTTGTTAACCCTTTCGCTCAGAAAGCGAGTGGTCTGTCGGAATACCGTCATTGATCCCGCGCCAAAAGTGTACACATTATATGTGGACAGTTTCTGGGGTTCAAAATATTATTTTATGCCCGAATAGCATGGACAACGCCACCTTGATATGTTTTCGAAAAAAAGGGATTGTCCCTTAAAATTAGGTAATTATAATTTCTTTGTAAACTGTTTTTCAATTATCTCTTTCATGCCAGTGGTATTATATGTATCAATATACTACCACTACAAATTGTATTTAAATATTCATTATTTGACAAAATCAGTCTTAACAACGCTTCCTATATGATTGTACAGGATAGTTTGGCGTAACTCTTACTATAAGGAATACTATAAATTACTTGGCGAATGCTGGCTGTAGACAGTGTTCGTCTATACGGATCGCTTTGCGTTTGCCGAACATAGCCAGCGTTAGGAGAGAAAAGGTTAAATTTAAAAGAATTAATTATAAATAAGATCTTGAATACGTTCTATTTTATATATAGAAAAAAACCCCCTATTATGAGATAGGCGCCTAATATGAGATAGCGGCGTTTCTGCTAAAGTAATAAACGCTATCTGTTGGTTCCACCATGAGTTTATTGCTCTTGGATTGAAAACTATTTAGTAGAAAATTCATTATTAGATTATGCCTATAGTCATTGTAAAATAAGATTTTAGAATTTGGATGTTTTTAGGTTACATTAAGATGAGCAATTTAACTTTGTTTATTATTTAATAAATGAGCATTTTAACCTAGATTATTATTTAATAAATAAATATTTGGAAATAAATTTTTCATGTGATGAGTAAGGTCGTACTAATAGAAACATATTGGACATATTGAATTGTTTGATTACTGAAGTTAGATTTGATGATCCTAAAACCATAAGACGTGGAAATTGTAATATAATACCCAGGGCATTCCTAATATGAAATAACCCATGTACCTATGTCATAGTGAAAATTGTTGCTAAAGTATAAATGTTATTGTATAATAATAAAAAAGACAACCGGAATGAACGTTGAGTGCCTGTATATTTGCGATGCTTGATTCCAACTATCTGAAAACGAGTTCTGGGTATCTACCGCATGCTCATTTTTCACGCACGCTGACTGTGTTTGTTTGTATTTTAGAAACATTAAATAAAGTTTTTTAATTACAATACTGACGTACTTTGCGCTTTACTATCGATTTTTCGGGGAATCTCATATTAGGAGCACAATTTTGTGACTTTGCGATTAGCTCACATTTTATATTTCTTCAATTTTCGAAAAAAATGAGATTTTAATCAAACTTTGCGTAAAGTTGTCTTGAAGCTTATTAAATTCCCTTCAAAATGACCTATTATTTTTTAAAATTCTGCCTATAGACTTCTAGCATTTACTCAAAATGAACTCGGTATCTCATAACAAGGGCCTTTCCTCTACGTATTTATTCTATTATATATGTACAGAGTAGGGCAGTAACTCTTTCCACTTAGAATATTTCCGCTATTTTAGAGATATGAAATGATAATATATTTATTGAATTTGTATAAAGTATCAAGAGGGGTACAATATATTAGTAATAGTTTTTGTATGATCAGAGGCGCTTGGAGATTTGAAGATTACCTCCACTTTTTTAAATGGAATGGTTTTGCTTTTTTTTACGTAATATATATGATTCCTTTAATTATTCTGCATATAAAAGTATTAAGGCAGTGATATCAAAAAGTCAATAGTTTACGAGATATTTTGTACTTTATTCTGGCATATATTGACATAAAATATTAAATACTCGTAAACTATTAATTTTTTTCGTAATCCTTGATACTTTTATAAACAGAATAATGAGATGAATGAATTGATGGAAAGAACTCAGTGAGAAATGACAATGAAATCGATGTCGAATAGACGTCAATTTGATGATTTTGATGTCGAATCAACATCCATTCGATATCGATTCTATTGTCATTTCTCACTAGGAAATCACATAGCTGCTTATTTAAAAAATTATCCTTTATACATACATATTTATTTTAAAGCAACTATGTGTTTTACTCATTATT
>NW_017296945.1:272302-272704 GCF_001594075.2 Trachymyrmex cornetzi
CTCGTAAACTATTAATTTTTTGATACCCTACTTTAATACTTTTCTATGTAAAATAATTAGAGAAATTATATTTTGTAAAACAATCATTCAATTTCATTTAAAAAAGTGAAAGTGACCTTGAAATCTCCGAAGCGTTTCCATCCATAGAAAAACTATTAATAGTATATTATATCCTCTTGATGTTGTACAACTTCAGTAAATATAATATTACATATCTCTAAAAATAGGGGAAATATTCAAAGTGAACAGAGTTATTGTTCCATCACGTATATATTGTATGTATATATATGTATATACGTTTACTATATACTTTTATACTTTTATTTAAAATAAGACATACCCAGCAGATAAAATTATATCCATAGTAGAAATGTCCCAAGCCAAATCTTACCTCTCTCTGTT
>NW_017296945.1:272732-276115 GCF_001594075.2 Trachymyrmex cornetzi
TAAATAATTTAATAAGCGTTAAATATATACTACCATTCTTGATAGTTCGGACACTTGCATAAATTTTATCAAATGGATGAGTAAATTTAAGACATTATAAAACGTCGATTATGTTACTTTGTCGCAGATATTAAGTAGCAACCCTTTCCCTTACGTTTAATAACATTTTTGTTATTTTTAGCTTCAATATGTGTCAAAATCAATCCATTTTTTAGTTTCAAAGTAAAGCGTTCACATTAATGTATGATCATAGTAAATAATAAATTAAATTTGAGTCCAATTTAATACATTTTCCAGAGTTAAGTTATGTAACTACAATGCTTTTTTAACGACATACCCGGTAAAAAATTTTTCATTAATGAATATGTATAAATATGTATAAACATATACACATAAGCGTGCATAAATATCCATATAAACGTGTATAATTATATATGAAATATGTCCATACATGTTCATACATCCTTCTTTCTTTTGTAAAATTACTTTTTAGTGTAATAGAAATATTAATAGTAAGTGAAAACATAAAAAATAATTAATGGGATGATTTTCGTATCGTTTGTTTTTGAAAAAATCAAGTTTGATGAAATGTTGAAAAAAATTACTTACATATAACCATATTATATAAACTAAAAAAAAAATCAGTACAATTATAATATAGTTCAAGTGATAATATTGTTGATTTTATATTATAAATTACCCCTCAATAGTACGTATGCATGTGTTTAAAAAAAAATGAAATCAAATTTTTAAATTACGCCAATTGCAAAAAGAATATATAATTTCTTGCAACATATAACATATACTATCTGGCTCGCGTAAAGACACGCGTGTTTCGCGCTGCGCGCCCACATGGCGCGAGACACTACCGTGTCTCTTGACATAAAATTATGCATAATTACGTACGAGTAATTTTTTAAATATTTTTCCAAACTTGTTTTTTTTCTAAAACAAACGATACGAAAATTATCCATTTAATTATTTTTTATGTTTTCACTTACTATTATTATTTCTATTACACTAAAAAGTAATTTTACTAAAGAAAGAAAAATGTATGAACACGTATATGAACATATTTCTTATGCAATTATACATGTATTAATACAATAAAAAACACTATGAATTTATTAATTTAAAATATTATATTCTTTTATAATTATTTTTAGAATATTTGTACATATCAACACCAACTACAAAACCCTTATAAATTATTTTCAATTCTACATGCCAAAATGTATCGAGCTTATTTATCAGAATATTTATAATGTGATAGTAGGATACAGATCGTACGATAGTAGAATATTGACAGTACGATACACTATGATAATAGAATATTGATAGTATGAAATAACTTTCGAAAACTCGCTTTTGTTATATAAAATAACAAATAATTTTTGAAACTTTTCTAGCTTATCCTTCTGTGGCGTTACAATGTGTGTACTAGTATTCTAAAATATATAAAAGAATAACACAATTGTTATGTAATAACACAATTTTGTACACAATCATTCAATGATATTTATGTAGATATCCGGATTTTGAGCGCTAGTAAAATTAAGCATAAGAAGTTAAAATTCTAAAATAAAATTTTGTTCTAGTTATTTACCTGTTCACGTAAATCCTCATCGAGGTTATAATTGGACAATTTGTGAAGAATCGCTACCGTCTCATTTATCTGAAATTATGTCAACAAAAAACGAAAGTTTGGTTAATTATATACATTAACGGACACCATGCCGATGACCTTGACCTAGACATATGTTGTCAAGGTCATGGCCATGAGAAAACTCCGACAGGTTTCAGGTGTCGGTCGTTCTTCGTTAAAAAATTATTAACAAAAAAAGTTTAAGAAGAATATTCTTTTTCAACCATATAAAACAGAAATTTTCTGCTTTAAAGTATTTGTACAACTTTCCACGCGAAGTAACTCCCACTCCGCCTTCCCCCCTGCTTGGGGGCGCACGACTTTCATATTTTCTCGTATAATTTTTATTTTTGTTCTTAGAACAGAAAATTTTTTCCTGCTTTACTCTGCGTACATGGTTTTCGATACATGATTTGATTATGGTTAGGTTATTATATACTAATGGGCGTGTAATAACCCTAATTATACCATGTATCGAAAACCATGTATGCAGAGTAAAGCAGGAAAAAATTTTTGTTGATCGTTATTGGTTTAAAAGTTATTAACAAAAGAAGTTTGAAAAATAACGTATCATTTCTGCTATATATGAAATATTAAATACTATTCTACATATGTTTTGACTTTCAACACGAAGCAACTTTAACCCCCCTCCATTCCTGCTTTAGGGGCACACGACTCTCATTCCCGACTCTCACCCCCATCCCTTCCTGCTTTAGGGGCGTGAAACTCTTACCTCCGACTCTCACCTCCCTTCACGCTGCAGAGGCGCTTGACTTTCACCTTCGACTCTTAACCGCCATCCCTCCTGCAAAAGGGCGCCCGACTCACACCTTCGACTTTCAACCTGCTCCGCCCCTACAAAGAGTTGCTGGACTTCCATAATTGTCTGTTTGACAACATATGACATAGTTACCGTCGTCGGCACGGCGCAGCGTCCCTTACAGTGCACGACTATCAAACATATTTTATAGCAGGGAATTTTCGTGTTATAGTTGAATTTTCTTTGTTAATAACTTTTTAACGAAGATCGACCGCCACCTAAAACCTGTCGGAGGTTACTCAGAGTAATGATGACAACATATCCACGTAGTGTGCGTTAATGTATATAATTACCAAAGTTAGTACTAAAACTGAAAACTTTGCATTCAAAGAATCAGATTTCAAATAAAACTTTGACTTGTGTAATTTTATTGTTGCTTGTGCTTATTATTCTAGTTATAAATAGTTATATTAATGCTTTTGTTCTGTTATAATATATACCTTATTATAAACAGTTTGACATATGTAGAATAATGCGAGATATAAAATAGTTATTAAAGCGAATTCAAAACAGTATGCTAAATAACTGATTGCAAAAGTAAATGTCCATATATTTCGATGATCTCCAAGCAAATGATACATTAATTGACAGAAACTTAAAGCTTTGTTAAAGTACCATACCATTTGTATTAACATTTGTACTTTAAATACTTTGTTTAGTTTGCGTGATATAAGGCATAGTTGTAGATGGACGTGCCTGTAAATAAATTGTAATTGTTATAATTATTCAAACCAAGAGACATACACGTGTTACGTCCAACGGACACACGCAGCCTTTTTTTCTTTTTCTCACTTTACGGAGACCTGGAGTTATCAACGAGTAAGACAGTTAAAAAGTAATAAAAACCTTTCTCACGAAAAATTAAAAGCAAAGACTTCAGTATCTCCTCATTAACGTCACATAAAATAAAGTTAAAAT
>NW_017296945.1:276327-282484 GCF_001594075.2 Trachymyrmex cornetzi
GTGCCGACAGTCCACGTGCGCTCGTCTTAATCGATGCTCGTTCATTTTCCCATAATTAAAGAAGATAGTAAAATGAAGATATTGACACAAAACCGACTCCTTTCCTCCACAACAATCTCGACCAATCCAGAAGCCAGAAAAGTGTCCCACCACCTAATTAGAACCCAACCAATCAAGGGAAAACCAATATATAAACCGCAGTTCCGCGGCCCTCAGAGAGAATTTTTTTCGGAAGTTAACATAGAGACAGACAGACGGAGACAGATAGAATCTTTTCCCGGAGTCAACCCGCTAAATAACACATTTCTTTTCGAAATCAATCCGTTAAAGCCCAGAACTTAAAAGCAGTGCGGGAGAAAAATTGTCAACCTCGCTTACTTGGCCAGCGAGATTTAAAGATTTAGAGTCAGTGCTGAAGAAACATCGTTAACCTCACACATCCGGCCCAGAGAATTTCCACCGATAAGCATCACAGTAATAAGTCAGTATGTTTCTATTCTCTAATCCTCCTCGTTTTTTCTTTCAGTAATTCATTTCAATATTTCCTTAGTTTCTTTTTATTATTCATTAATTTTTATTTGATTCTTTTTATTTCTTTCTTTCTCATTCCCTTTTTAAGTTCCCATGTAAAAGGAAATGAAACATTGCAGTCTGTTCACGCTAATTTCAATCCCTGTCGCTATTCCCCTCGCGATAATTGTTCGCTCCTGTCGACCAGTCGGACGTGTCCGCCCGCTAATACCATCATCGTCCAAAGAAAATCAGACCAAATCCTCTCAGATCCATTCACCAAAACTCCCTTTCATTTTATTCTCTCGCTATCCTCTCCGTAAATTCTCCCTTCAGTCACACTACATCAATCACACACTCACACGTATCATTCAATTACAAAATAGATAACCAACTATGTAATGGTAACTTTAATTTCAAATATATAATGTAAATTAAAACTCTAACTATTATATTTCCGACCAACACCTCTTTATATTCATAACGACAAGACCACGATTGCACTTACTCTTATCCTCGGTTATTTGGATTCATTTCCAAAGCCGAAAATAAGGGCATCGAACGCACTGACAAATCTGGTGTCAAATCTGGTCTCACGGCACATTGATCCAGTTTGCGCCTTAGCGCGTGCGTTCGCCTCAAGGTCCGTTCAGCGGAGAGTCGATCTCGAGAGAGGCTTCCACTTCGTCCCCCTTTAGACCACCGGCTCTCCTAGAGCCTAAGGACGAAGTGAAGTGCCTCCCGTTGAGTCGGTCCTTCCCCTAGATCCCTTGCGGTCCGGAGCTTAGACTCGACGATACGGCGATTCGGTTCGTGTTACGTTCCCTCCCACAGGTTCTATGCGTGCAGAGCCTTGGACGTAACACACGAGAAATACTAAGGAAATTATATTTTTAACGTAGAATTCGATATAAACTATAGTGTTTTATTACTTGCGGTACACAACGTGTAATTATTTCACCTAATTGAAATTAATTATTTTTATATGAATATACATATATAAGATGTCTCATTTCAATTGTTGCATCAAAATACGTCAAAGCGATAAGGAAAAGTGTATATCAGATAAAAGTGAAACGATTTCGATGACATGATGCTTTTAATACTTTTTGATCATATTTTGTTACATTGTTTTTTTTTTAGGAGGAGAAGCATCTAAAAGATGTTACTGTACAATTTAAGTATGTATTAGATCTGCAAAGAAAATTAAATTTGGAAATATGTTTCATATTTCCATTTCAAATAAAATATATACATCTAAAAGTTATGTGAATAAGATTTTTTTTGTTTAATAACATATTCATGTAGATTATTTATTTTAATAGTTATTATTATTAGTTTAAAAATATTAAAATTTTTTTAATTTCTCTCTCTTAAAAAAATTTACATTTCTCTTGTATAAGTACTTTAAATATTCACATAAAATAATATATGCGAAGTTTTATTGAGATTCACTGATTATTGTTACAAAGATATAGAACAAATAAATATTTTGTTTATTTAATTGACGACTAGTTCATGCATCGTAATGTAACTCAACATAAATAATCCAGAATACATAATGCACTTTTATTAAGAAATTGAGATTTTTATCATTCATTCCATACATTGCATTTTCATATATTTTTATTAGAACAGCGATTAAAAAAATACTACTATTTAATAAAATAACTTATGATCCAGATAGTAAACGATCACTTCTGTAGTATTATTTTTAAACGTGATTTATGGTAATAATCTGTAATTTTTTCATAATTTTGTTTTTACTTTGAAGATATGTATAAAACATCCTTAATTCTCTGCTTCTACATTTAATCAACTATAATACCTATTCAAATTTAAATTTTTTTCCACCGTATAATTTCAAGGTTATCGTAAAGACGAATAGAGAGTTATGTTGTACATCGAAGTTGCACACCGAAGATTTATGTGTCATTTCCATCACTACATTCTACTACATCATTATCTCACGCACATGTTGGCACTAGTAAATTTTCGTATAACAATAACGTTCTAATTGGACGTCTAAGTCCAATTTTAAGAAATCCACTTTGGTTTTTCATGCAAACGACTATTCTGTGAATTACTATTTCATAAATACAGATTGCACAGCTTTTATATGAAGCAAATATTGTTACGACGTAAGCTCTGGAGCACCATATTGGACAAAGAAATGATAAAGAATATCTTAATTTCGAAATTTTTTGTCGTTCTTAGCATTAAGACTCTATTTCGCAGACACGTATTAATGTCAATTGTTTAATCCTAGAAAAGGATTTTCGAATAGGTAACAGAAAAAAAGATAATTGTTATATACAAAAATTATATGTGTCTCGGTAATACAGATGACTTTAAAATCCATTTCCTTCTTAAAGGACCGATCTTTCTCCTGCTTTATGATATTCTAACTTGGCTACTTTTTCTTATATTAATTTCGTTTTGAAAGCAGAATATGTGTTTCAAAGGAGAGAATATGTGTTTTAAAACAGAGAACTTGTCTGCTTTACTACATTTGAAGAAGAAACGAAGTATTAAATATACTTTAATATCATAAATATTATTTGAAAGTATATGTCAGGATTATTGAAATTTGCGAAAGGTTGCCCAATTTCTAAAGTTTTATCAAAAAAATACATAGGCACAATGAATAATTCTGTTAAACAAACAAATGGTATCTTTACACCTGATTTATCTCATTATTCTATTCGTAAAAGTATTAACATATTACGATTATCAAAAAATTAATGGTTTACGAGATATTTAATGTGTCATGTCAATTATGTGCCAGAGAAATGTATCTATAATATTTCGTGAATTATTGGTTCTTTATATTTCTTAATACTTTTACATGTAGAATGATTATAGAAATATCATATTACGTAAAAAAAATATAAGTCCATTTTAAAAATCGCCGATGAATATTATATCTTTTTCATTGCGTCTCTCATCGTATCTCTATTTAGAAAAGAATATTGTGATCACAATAGGCCTCGCTCGAAGTAGTTGCACTTTCATAGAAGACATTTTTTTAATACTTTTTGAAATATGTCGATGTGAAAGTTAGATTGAGACATTCTATGTACATATATACATTCGCATGCATGTGTGTACACAATAATTCTATTAGGCAATTATTACATTATAATCCACATATATTGATTGTGATCTTTAGCTTCTGTTATCCGCTGATGCACAAAGATGGATCTGTTTTGTCTTCTGTAATCTGCGCTACTTTCGAACTGATCACAATATAAAGCACGTAAACGTTCATTGACTCGATGAAATCTGGAGCTTATGCATCTGAATTAAAAAAGACTTAGTTATATCTTTTATTAAAATTATAACATACGCATTATGTATAAGCACATTAACGCTAATTGCGGTAAAAAATAATCAGAAGTTAGACTAAATAAGAATTTAATTATTAGGTGTTGAAATTAATTCCTGCAGTTTTTCGTCTCTAAAATTGATTTGTTTCGAATGGAAGATAAATGAATATCTTAATCAAAGCAATTTCCTCCATTTTCTACTTTATTACTAATTAATAATATTTTATTAATAATACTTTGATTAAGGCATTTCCCTTCGAAACAAATCAATTTTGGAGATGAAAAACGGCAGGAATTAATTTTCAACACTTAATATTTTTACTTTTTGTGTTTCAATATAATATTTAATACATATATAAGGAGCAGAATTTTAAAATGTATTTTACCCAAAATTCATAATTTATAGATAACGAAAAGGAATCCACCTGAACACTACACTGTTAAATATTATAGGGTCAAATTAACTCAATGTGAGTCATCATTGCTCCTACTCGATAACATCGTTATTTTTACTAAAACAATGGTTATATTTGACACTATACAGTATCAATTCAATATTATATAATGTCAAATTTAATTATCACTTTAGTAAAAAATAACGATATATTTAGTAGGAGCAGCGGTGACTCACAATGAGTTAATTTGATCCTATAAAAAATTTAACAGTGTACGCGCCTTACAGGAAATAACAATTTGTCAATCAGTAAGCTGAGAAATGTTAAACGAAATTGCTAAACAATTGTTAAAAACATTTAACGATGCATTTTAAGGAGGTTTTTACGTTTTAGAGGTAAAAAACATTGATTTCTTTCTGTTTTTTTTAAAACTTAGTCTTAAGAATATCCCATAAAAACGTATTATGGAAGAAACGAAAATTGTCCAAAATATACGAGATAAAATGACGGAGTGTTTGGGGCCGCTTGATCGATTCAAATAGCGTGCATCAGCCAATTGCTATAACCGGCGCTCGCCATTACTTATATTCAACCATTCGAAACCATTCTAGAACGGTTCTATCCAACAGAGCAAAGTTTCGTTCTTTTCTGAGTGTCACTGTCACTCCTAACGGAAAACGGAGCATTGCTTGTACTAAAATGTTTCAGAAATTTATTCGCGTTTTTCTTTACCATATTTCGAAAGTGATCACGATTCCAAAAAAACTATTAATCCGATTGGCTTTTACTTTTACGGTTATACTCAGAGACCATGTCATTATTGCCTAAATTAGAATTAATAGTCTATGTTAATTTTTTCTATTTTTTTAATTGTCAAATAAAAAGAAAAAAAATGAAAAAATCTAATTATTTTTTAAACTGCGGAGACGTAGCGTCAGTTCAATCGTATTATAACTATCTGTCGACATGCGGCGCAGCTCTCTCTTACAACCAGAGTTGGAAGTTAATTTTACTGTTATAGTTTTGTAATTACTTTTTTATGACGATTTTACTATTACTTTTTATGTTACATTTTTACCGTTAGTTTTGCCGTTACTTTTTTATGACGACATATGTCAAGATCAAGTTCATTGCATATGAAATTCTGACCATATATTTATTCGATTACATTACTCAACATTACTAAATACTTTCACAGCGTTTTTTTAAAGATGTTCATCTCTTACGAATATTTAATAATAAAAAGTAGTGATTAATTATTTATTTTAAATATTTATCGTTTAGTATATTTTTAATACTGAAGGTATTATATATACATGTTTTGTACAGACAATAGAAACAACATACATATGTTGTCAAGGTCATGGTCATAACTTCCAATCTTTATATGTCACCAAAAGATCTTTATGAGTTTCACACTGTAAAGATTTTTAGGCACAATGTCAATAAAAATAGCTTACAAAGTAAACGTATCCACATGTATAATACTAACCCAAGTATAGCTGCAGAGATCAGAGCACTTAATGCATTAATATTTGACGGATAATTGCCCAGAAGCATAAAATACATCACAAAAATAAACGAGGTGAAATTTATGTCAATATTATTAGAAAAAAAAAAAAAAAATTATTATACATTAACTGACAAAAAACGAATATAATCCATCCGATTATTATTCGAATTATCCAATTACGTAGCCTATGGTATTCCTTAGGCGTTCCGAGAACTTCCAACGTGTGGTCTACTACAGCAAGTTCACGTAAACACGTTTTCAATTCCTTTAAAAAAATCATATTGATCGATTATTCGGCACAAAAAAATTATTGTAATTTTATATTAGAATAAAAATTGTTATTGCAATGTTTACACGGAATGCGACAGATAAAGATTTACATTATAATAATGTAAGCATTAAAATTGATT
>NW_017296945.1:282562-283336 GCF_001594075.2 Trachymyrmex cornetzi
ACATAAATATATAATATGTTAGATAAGACTATAGTAGCTTGCAAATGGTGTTAGGCGTCAGCAAATCTGCTATTACAAAGCCTTCCAGCAACAAAAAACTATGACTAAGCAACGATACAATGGGTGGTGAAACAATAGTTAAAATCATATACATACTCACGCATACACACACGCAAGCATGCCTACATATATCAGTTACGTCAGTCTCGTTTAAATACTGTGAGTGACGCGATGAAACGCGAGGCAACAGATCGAAAGCAGGACAATGAGGGAGATGTTTTTATTAATACAGTAAGAGAATTACAATATTTGACTGAGGTAGGAGAAAGCAGCACGGAACTTAGTGAAACGAAGAATGGAAAGGATAAGTAATTTTGGTCCTGGTTACAAGGGGTTAAAAGTGAAATGAAGCTCAGAGTTCAATTGAAGGGGGCATCGCAGATACAAGGGAGCATTGGAGCGAAGGAGAGGAAAAACTAGACAGCATAGGTGCAGAATAAAATGTTGCCACATTCTAAACCAGCCGGATCTCTGGTAATACGGAGATACATGGTCGTATTTACTGACGCAATAAAAGAAGCTGAGGTAAGAAATTTGGATAGGATGTACACGATCTAGGAGTCGTTGATTAAGAGCCAGAACGTAGAAATCGGCCAAATCAAATAGCGAAATAACGCTTAAATGAGAAGTGAGGAGTTTCTGAGAGCATTAAAGGATGTGGCGAAGGGAATAAAGATGATGTAGACGGGCGTATGCAGCTCGTCACACTTGACG
>NW_017296945.1:283737-284064 GCF_001594075.2 Trachymyrmex cornetzi
ATTTATAAATGATGGCAAAACTCACTCAATCTCCAACAACGATCGCACGCATGAGATCCAAACATCGTCAATTAAACAAATTTCTGATTGACGATTGTCAAAGTTAGACTAAAAATAATTTAAGAACCAAAAAAAACAGTCATGTTGGTCACATAATAACGTTAAAAACAAAAAGTTAAGTGTAGTGATATCCTACCATATCCAAGTTAGATCAGATTTTAGCTTCTTTTCGCAAGATGTGGTATCTTTATTTACAAATGTTCCGGTGGATTTAGCTATGGACTTTCTAGTAGTTGCATTTACATTGAAAATAATTGCAAGATACCG
>NW_017296945.1:284102-285112 GCF_001594075.2 Trachymyrmex cornetzi
ATTCTACTTACTTTGCTTTCGATGATCAAATATATAAACAGACCATTGGTACTTCGATGGGTTCGCCATTATCACCTATTATTGCTGACAGTCATGCAACAAGATTTAGAAAATCGAGTGCTGAGTTTCATTGAATTCCTATTGCTTTTCTACTACAGGTACGTCGATGATATGGTGCTATGTTTACCGCCCACTAACGAGGTGGATAGCATCTTGGAAAAATTCAACTCTTTTCACCTGAGACTGCAGTTTATGATGGATGTGAGGGGTAATACCATTAATTTTTGAGACACTACTATTCTTTTAAAGAATGACGGTCTAATTTTTGACTGGTACAAAAAACTAGGATTGCTAACGATACATAAAAAAGGAACGAAGTTACTAATTTCGTTATTTTTTTTAGGTTAGGTTAGGTTGAGTAACGAATGAGTAACGGAGTTACTTTTACTAACGAGTAACAGTAATGATAACTAAATCACAATTTTCAGGAACTTCTAATAACGAAAGTTTACGTCTTTTTTTCGTTATTCCGTTTATATAGGATTATTTTAATAAGGACGCGTTTACACCACGGAAAAGCAGAAAGCGGAAAAGCAGTGATTAATCAGAACTCCCGCTAGTAGAAAGTAGTACAAAACGTCAAAATTGACGGTCTAACAGACGGACATGTTCAGCAACAGTTATCTCAATTATTAAACAAAAATTCCTGATTTAGCGATACAAAGTATTTCTAACTTAAAGTTAAGATATATGTACAAATTTAAATATTCCAATATTAAAGAGTATCATATTAAAGAGCAAATGAAGAATAAATAAAATAAAACAAAAATATACACTACGCAAAAAAATTAAAGGATCACTTAAGTCCACCTCAAAAATAGGTCAAAATTCAGAAGAATGTAACTTCGTAACAAATGATCATAACGAGATTTTTAAAAAAGCATTTTAAAGCTTGAAATCTCTACTTTCGAAATCGGTAATTGATATTTCGATCTGATTGATTTTTTACG
>NW_017296945.1:285446-285789 GCF_001594075.2 Trachymyrmex cornetzi
TAATTTTTTTGCGTAGTGTATATTAAAAAACGATTTGTTCTTATGTAGTTATAATTTGCATAAATATGCAATCATTTTTGAACAATAGCAAAAAAGTAACGATTTTTCCGTTACTTTAAGTGACAATAACGCTTTACTTTTAGAATCGGTAACAAGTAATGAGTAACGAATTACTTTTTACCGCAAATAACATTAACTGTTACGCGTTACTAAAAAACGGTAACTTTAACAATCCTGCAAAAAAATCCACCTTTTCGGGCAGATTTTTGAATTATTGATCTCACAATACGATTTCACAAAAGAAGGGTATCATCGAAAGAGTTTTTATTTCTCACATTCAGAA
>NW_017296945.1:285843-287252 GCF_001594075.2 Trachymyrmex cornetzi
TATCCGCTGAAATTTATTTTTGAAACATTGTCTGATAGGATAAAAAAATTAATTGAAAAATCCAATTATAATTATAAGATTTCTACTAAAGATTTCAAGACTAAAAAAGAACAAATCAGATGATTTACAATTCCTTCCATCAATGGAATATCTAATAAGTTCTTCAAATTTATTAATGGTCTGTCTTATAAGGTGGTTGTTCATTATAGTATCAATAAACTTAAAAAATTTATTACAATACACAAAGACCCTTTGCAAAGATTTTCCAAAAGGAATGTGATTTACGAGATCGAATGCGATCGTGATTGCGATTCCTATATAGGCCAAACGGGAAAAAAACTAAAAACGAGATTAGCAGAACATCGTAACCATATATGTAGATTTACATCCACTCGTTAAGTTATCACAGAGCATAGGGTGTATTGCAGTTATGACTTCGACTCGGGATAATGTGAGAATTCTGGATACTGAGAGAAATTGTAATAAACAAACAATGTCGGAGATACTTTACATAAATCGCCAATCAAATGGTCTCAACATTAAAACTGACACTGAGGCATTAAATTATGGTTACATAGAAATTCTCAACAAGTTATAATATGTTTATTTTTATAATTGACCGACAGGCTTCTGTTATCCCATATATGCCATATCTCTTTTTGTTTTAACGGTTACTATGTGACCAACATCGGAACAAACATGACAGTCTTTTTTGGATTTTAAATTATTTTTAATCGCACATTGATAATCGTGAATCTTAAATTTGTTTAATGGATTGACGATGTTTGGATTCGCGTGTGATCATGTTGGAGGTGGGGTCAGTTTTTGCCATTATTTTTAAATAATATAAAATTAATCTCTATCTGTCTAAAAAATCTTCATACAATTATATCTTGAAATCCACCATTTGCTCCACTCAGCTTTGCAACTGGTTGGCACAACATCACACTATGTTGAGGATGGTTATTTCTCACCGCATTTCTACTGCGACTGCATAATTGGAGGGAACTACGATTTTGTGATATACAGGTCGACATAGTATTTAGCGCGATTAGCGGTAATTATTACTGAGGCTGGCTCAAAACGTAAGCCGAAATGTATAAATCTAATTTATTATTAACAATTAATTTTTACGCAAGATAGCACCCAGTGCAGTGTCCTAACACCCAGTTAAATTTCGCTGTTATATTTTATTGTAATAATTAAAGAAGTCTATAATTTTGTATATTTTACTGTTTGAATTGTTTATTCGGCAATAGATTTAGACTTTATTTAAAACAGAATAATCTACTAAAGCATCGAATGGATGAAAGGATTTGAGAAGAATTACATCGTCTACGTAAATGAAGAGATCGCAGGACAGAGAAACGTTAGACAAATCAGAGACAAAAATATTAAAAGTAAAACTA
>NW_017296945.1:289475-294302 GCF_001594075.2 Trachymyrmex cornetzi
AAATTTCCTAAAATTTACAAATATATAGGAAAAAATTCGGTTTTTTTAGATCTCTTAGAATTTAAGTTCTCGGAAATTAAAATTCTTCGAAAAAAAGAACAAAAAAATTCGACAATTTAGGTCTTTTTTTGTTGCTAAACTAGTACAACATAAACAATATAGGATAGATACGTGGTACGAATATAAAGCAATATAATTATAAAGGCATATGACCACGAACGCCGGATGTCGTTGGCTAAAAATTATTATATTTAATAAAATACAATTAATAGACGTTTCGGTCTTCAATGAAACCTTCTTCAGTATTAGAATAAATTAAATGTGTTACGCATAATTATAACATGATATAAGACTTAAAATTAGATTCTTACAATATAAGTATTATTTTGGCTATTACAAAATTCCGTCAATACTATAATCGCAAGTTTTTTTCCTCCCCTTCTCAATTCTTACTGAATGTGATTTATATTTTCGTTTAAACGCAATGTTTCCATACCAGTTAGTTAGTCTGAGTAGATCTTGAACCATATACCATGAACAATATTTGGCCTAATAATTGCAAAAACTGAATCTTCATGACCTAATCATGGTGTTCATCAGACGCAATTGCAAACAGTTAACTCCGTGAATACATCAAAACGCCGTAAATCCACGGTTCTGATAGCAGTTATGGGCGACGGAAGCCAGAATCTCCCCCATCATCTTGCCGGTGTCCTGCACCATGCTCTTTAGGTAACCCGTGTCTTTTTGCAGCAGCATGTGAGGATGATCGAATTCCTGCGTTCGAAATATAAAAGTTCGCATTTTAAGAGATAGTTTATATCGAGATTATTATAAATAAAAAAGAAATGAAGCATTTTCTTAATGTAATCAGTATTAGTTATATAGTCAAAGATTTTGTAAATCTGTATCAACTAATAAGTGGGTTACTCAACAAAACTCTAATGAAACAATACAAAAATGATCAAAGGGTAAATTCGCAGGATTCATACAATAAAATATTTATATAATTTATGTTGCTTTAAAAGATTGTAAATAAATTTCATAATTTGGAACGAGAAGTATAAAATATGTCACAAGAATGACCGATAAATTCATAGTTTCATTGACTTTCCACAACCACAGAAAGGAAAGATTTTGTGACCTATTTAAATTCATTCAATGGGTCGCTCTAATCATAAAATTCATAAAAAGACAAAATAAAAGAAATTTGACTCACGACCACGTTACCGGCGTCCATCATCAAGATACGATCGCTGTCCATAATGGTGTTGAATCGATGAGCAATTGCTAGCACTGTACACTTCTCGAATTTTTTCCTGATAGTTGTCTGGATGAGTTCGTCTGTTCGCGGGTCCACATTCGCGGTCGCCTCGTCCAGCACGAGTATTGGATTGTTCCTCACAATAGCTCGTGCAAAGCAGACCAATTGCCGTTGGCCGACGCTGAGATTGGAGCTGCCCTCATTGATGTGGGCTTCCAAGCCCATCTTCTTCAACTCGACCTCCTCAAGAGCTCGCCATAGTGGTTCGTCCGTAGACGAGTCGAACGGATCGAGATTCTGGTTCAGGCTGCCGGAGAACAGAAACGGTTCCCGCGGGATGATTTTGATCTTAGAACGCAAATCGTGCAAGCCAATCTTGCTCGTATCAACTTTGTTGATCTTAATCAGACCATCCACATCGACCATGTGGAAGAGCGCATCAGACATGACTTGCCGGCGCCGGTTCTGCCAACAATGCCGATTTTTTCCCGTGGAAAGATAACGAAACTGAGATTTTTGAGCACTGGAGGTTCCAATGGCGCAGAACGCAGGAACGTGTTCTTGAATTCGGTCTGGCCTTTTTGCGGTCATTCAGATTTAGATTTCTTATCAGGGACACTCTTGAGAGGGGATCGCTGTCTATTTTGCTGAAAGGTATCGAAGTAGGGAATGCGGTTTTAATTTAAAGAGACAGAAATGAAAGACTCCATATATATATTTCTAGTTATTTAAGAAACTTATAAATTTGAGTGCCTATATAGGTAAAAAAAAGTACGGAACATCAATATCAAAAAAATCATAAATTAAAGAATGTAAAAGACATAAATCAAAGATCCAAGATTTACAAATTCAACGCTCTAAGAACTAAGGTTTCATGTATGCACAGAATTTGAAGGTGTCAAAACATTAAGAGTCTATAATATGCTATAATATCAAGATATTCAAAGAGAAGAGGCGAGTACTTGTACTCAAGGATACACCCCACTGAGGTCATATGATTCTCCATCTCAGCGCTTTGGCACGTGCCCCACTGAAACCACCGAATGAGATTGATACTCTGCGTGATCGCCCACATATGCGCCACAGTATATACAGTAGCGCAACTCTCCCGATTTTATGATGGCCAAAATGGAGTGCGCATGCGTCAAATAAGCAAGTTGCCCCGTCTCATTTCCTCCTTCTTTATGCTCTCTCTCTATTGAAATGACCGTTTCAATAAAAACGTTTCAATGTTCCATTTAAAGAGCTGAGAGTAGAAATTTGGAGGGAAATATAACGTGCAATCGTACATCGTCCATTTAGCGAAGTGTTGTGTAAGAAACCTCAAGAGACTAGTCTCGTGAAAAAGTGAAATAAAGTGAAAAAGTGAACAAAAATAAAAAAAACCGAGCAAGAAAGATTTCTTTTTGAGAGAATAGTTAACCTATATAACTATATAGGTTAGCAATTCTCTTGGAAGAGCACTTTGATCTTAGCTCTCTGTTTTATTTATTGTATTTTAAATTTATTTTTTGGACATATACATATATATATATATTTTTTTATTTCAACTCACAACATTTTTATAGCATATATTTACAATTATGTAATATTTGAATACTTTTTTATATAAGTACATATATGTTTTAAAAGTATTATTTAATATTTTTCCTAATTTTTCTACATTTTCTCTTTATTTTTCAATATATTTACAATTTATTTTTATTAATTTTCATTAAGTTCAGATTATTTCATTGCAATAGATTTATTCGCGTTGCGTGCTCTAATTTAATTCTAATATGTTCCTATAACAGCTCTTACTTACTCCAACGCATTAGTTGGAATGCGATGCGAATAGATCTAGTGAGTTTTGACAGAGCGAGAAAAGGATAAAAAAAGAAAGATATACTGTGGTAACGCTAGGTAACTTGCTTATTTCACGCATGCGCACTTCATTTTGGCCAACACTAACATTAAAGGTGCCGACAGAGAGTTGCGCTACTGTATATACTGTGTATGCGCCGTTCATCAAACCGCCACTATAGTTATTCTGCATGAGGAAGCTTAGTGTATGACCATAGTAATATACAGCACGCAGAAAGCATTCAGCCATAAGCCAAAGGCGCACGAAAATGCAATAAAGATGCACCACGCGGAAGAATGGATATCCTGGTGATCATCAAACTCCTTTGTGAGGACAGTTTCTGTTCCAAAAGCGCGGATCATCGATAATAAAGGAGAATTTTATCGATTACTTTTAGACTATTACAGTTTTACTGCTGAGAATCAACAAAGAGTTGGTCTATTTTATGTTATTAACTTCGTGGTCACGATTATTAACTTTGTGGATCTCCATCTTTTTACGCTTTTATTCATACATTCTCGAATTCTTTTCTAATAAGATTATTACAGTTTTACTGCCGAGAATTTTCAACGAGGTTTAGTTTATTAACTGGCAACATTATAACGCAGGACATGAAGAATACTGTTAACTATATAGATTTCCGACAATAATTTAGTTACTGTACATTGAGAATGACCCGATCGGTGTTAAAACGTATGTGTAATTATTTTTATGTTGTGGCGACTCGCCACTAGAGGTCCACGGGATTCACTCGGTTCGCGTAAGCACCGCGCCGCGCGAATTCACTTTAAATAGAATATCATTCTGGATCCATTCCAGGCGTCTAAGGCAAGTCCCACACTACATCGCCTTCCTAATGAGTCTAGTAGTGTGGGACCAGGACGAAACGCTGCGGCCGACCAAGTTCGCGTAAGCACCGCGCCGCGCGAATTCACTTTAAATAGAATATCATTCTGGATTCATTCCAGGCGTCTAAGGCAAGTCCCACACTACATCGCCTTCCTAATGAGTCTAGTAGTGTGGGACCAGGACGAAACGCTGCGGCCGACCACAAAGCTTCAAGTCAGGCCTCCTTGGTGGACATTTCCACAATGTGTTAAATTAAAATTTTTTGTTAAATTTCTGGCTCTTCGTCCTTCATTTATTCTAAATTGTTTTATACTTGTGGAGCCTTATTATTACTTATTATTTAAAACCCTTGAACACTATACTATTTTCGCCACCTGATTTCACTACACATGGGTTACGGTAACCCTGGAGTCTTCTTTTACTTTTATCTCGAGATCTAATGCATCAATTTTAACTTCTTTTTTTTAATGGACCGTACAATACAACAGACCGTAAGGAAAAAGAATATATATATCATAAAACTTTCGAAAACCAAGATATTTTGAAAAAAACAAGAAAGAAATTTCAAAATTAAAAAAAATTTGTTGTTCTTTAAATAAATTAGTTATTTTCCAAAAAAATAATACAAGGCTTTAATTTACAGAAATCGAAACATATTAAGTTGTATTTTAAGAAAAAAATACATTATTACGAATTATCCTAAAAAATATATTTATCCGACGAGGTTGAATTTGAGTGATTTTCAAGTAATACGATAAAGTTAGTGCAAGTCTTTATTATATGATATCTAAATATACAAATGAAATTATTCATTGATTTGCGTGGAACAGGCGAAACAAATTTTTGCGACATGTTCCCTACACATTGGCTG
>NW_017296945.1:294422-303262 GCF_001594075.2 Trachymyrmex cornetzi
ATGTCTGTGTGTTTCATGAATTCTTCGATTTGAATTCGCAATCTTGTTCATATATTTACTTATTGTTAGAATTTAATTTCGAAATAAAAAACGTCATAACCACACAGGGCGAGCGTAATCCACACAGTAAGTTCATGGCGTTCTATCTCGACTGGTTCGTGCACGATGAGATTGCCAGACGGGGAATTTGTAGTGATGTGAAAGTTTTCCCTCCCCTTGTTTCCACTCCACACTTCTGATCGTTTATAAACGCCACGTGTTTTTTCAAACGGACTGGGTTACCGTAACCCACGGTGGCGTTCAAGGGTTAATAAGTATATTTAGTAAATATTTATTTTTAAGAAAAAAATAAAAACACAGTTTTTAAGACATAATCCATGGTGTCCCATAATCGAGGTACCACAAGTTACACATAAAATAATTGGATTATGAAAGAAATAACGTTGACGAAGTTCGAAAAGTATTTTCAGTTTACTTACACATTCTCAGCATAACTACTAATACAATAAAATATAATTACAACTAATAATTATTAAATAATACAATAGAAAATTACAAGAAAACAGAGATGAGGAATAATCATTAATATAAGATAAAAAATTTATTACGATAAAATAAAATTAATTGCTTAGAAGTATAAACTGCCCTTTTAATACATATACTTTCTGTACTGTCTCGTTTCATTATAAATATTTAATATATGACATATGGTAACCCATTTATACATTTAATTGTACATTTAATAGAAAACTATAAAAAATAAATGTTAGATTATTAATTGTAGTAAGATGAGAAAAAATGCGCAAAAACTTGCATCTTATTTCCATACATGTATCTTCTCCTATAAAAACAATATTAAAACATTTTTATGAAGTTAAAAAGTTATTATTGTGTATGTGTGTGTGTGTGTGTGTGTGCGTGCATCACGAAAACCATTAATAATCGATGCTTTTCGATACAATGGAATTTATTCACTAATGTGTGTGTGCGCGTGCATCACGAAAACCATTAATAATCGATGCTTTTCGATACAATGGAATTTATTCACTGCCATCTGTTACTGCTATAAAGTATAGGCAACGAAGTAATAGTCGTATTGTATCAGTAGTATTAATTCCAGCTGATTATGTTAAACAGTCGATGACCCATGATACACTCCGATCCATGGTGCCCCCATTTTCCATATATATATCAGTAGTATTAATTCCAGATTATGTTAAACAGTCGATGACCCATGATACACTCCGATCCATGGTGCCCCCATTTTCCATATACTACGGATTTTCAGTATTGGAAATGAATCTTAAAATACATTTTTAATAATGACATTAATGTTTAAATTAAATTCGGTAATTTTTTAATTGAACTCTTGGATTGTTATTGCCAGATTAGGTCATTTTTTATGCAAAAACTCGTCATATAAGTTTAATTTTATCAATTTCGTACGTGAGAATGCTAAACTCAACAATTTCCCGAAAAAGTGCAAAAACTCGTCATATAAGTTTAATTTTATCAATTTTGTACGTGAGAATGCTAAACTCAACAATTTCCCGAAAAATAAAGATCCGTTACATTTTCAAGTAAAGGTAACAGTAACACGTTGCTTTTTAAGGTGAATAACTTGTGACGGTAACACGTTATTTTTTTAAGGTAAAGTTCTCAACTCTGCTCACTAGTTACATAAATCGCATTATTATCTTCCGATAGAGAAGATAACTGCAGGCGATATGTATCCTCAATTCAACATAC
The DNA here is from genome assembly GCF_001594075.2 of Trachymyrmex cornetzi. Lineage (NCBI taxonomy): Eukaryota > Metazoa > Arthropoda > Insecta > Hymenoptera > Formicidae > Trachymyrmex > Trachymyrmex cornetzi. Next base: position 296,172 of record NW_017296945.1, read on the forward strand.
AACGATTGCATGAAAGAATGGTGTAACAACATAAATGGTAAACAAGGATAAATGATGTATCATGCGCATTATGTAGGGTAGACCGGGGAGTAAAGGGCCACTTTTGACATTTTTTGCTATAAAATAAAGAATATTTAACTCACACAGATCGTGTTGATATTTTTCGAAACTAGAATCCTTTGACCATAAAATACATGCAAGAAAGTATGCATATATACCCTTCATTACAAAGATATCGTAAATTTTATAGAGGAAGTCATTCGGCCCTTCTTACCCCATATGTGGTGCAAGAAGTTCCACATAATGGGGTAAAAAGTACCAATACTAATGTATGGTATTACGTTTGAACTATTTTCAGAGATAAAAATAGGTATATACTAGAGAGTTTTTTTATTATAAGGTGGGTTTTTATTATTAAGAGGGTTTTGGTAACAAAATTATAATAGAAATATTTCAGTTGTAACAGAAAATTAAATTATTAATAGTCTATGTCAATAAGGCAAATGAGAGTCAGGCGCGATAATCGGTGCGCAATAAAAACAGTAAAGAATTAATAATAGTAAATTCTTACATAAATGTATTTAAGTAATTCAATGTTCACAAATTTCGAACGTTTCGGCCGCACTTTGGGCCATCTTTAGCGTAATACATATAAATTTCGCACATTATACAAACGTAAAGATCTCCTTGCAATCTTAGCCACAGATCGAGTAGTCGCTCTGATGTAAGTTTCATCCAATCAATTTGTTACCAAGACAAAGATGTAATGTAAAATTACATATCCTATATAAATTATTAATGTTTTCTTAACCTAAGACAAACTTTGAAAAGAAGAAACAAAACTAGCACTATATCGTGCTCGAAAACAAATAAAAATAGTCTTTCCTCTTACACTTGATTTTTTAAGTCATTTTGACCTTAATAAAAAATTAAATCAGTCTTCCAATAATGGATGATTATAACGAATTTGAAAAAATATTTGTTATAAAAAGATAATTAAGCGATAAAATCATTCGTCATCATTATTACAGTAATATAGACGCGTCGAATAAGCCTAATTTCATCGAAATCGGAGATGAAAGTCGCATTCTGAATAATTTACCTGTCTCTCTGCGTAACGAACACCACTAATGCTAATTCTACAATGAGTCGATAATTGAAAGTAATCGGTAACGTTTCGTACTGTTGGCTATTGGTCAACTTCACTGATAAGGTTATCGACTTAGACTTAGGATTATCGACTTGTTATAGAATCAACATTAACGAATACAGAGCAACCATGGCACTTTTACCCCAACAACCATGGCACTTTTTACCCCAACAAGTCACGTAAACTTTGCGGCATTGTTATTAAAAAACTATAATAGAAATAACAATTCTAATAATCACACTGTTAAAACAATAGAATAAGATTAATAAATACACTTATTTAATCTATCTAGGTGCAAAAATAATCCCTTCAGACCAAAATAACTGCGGCGCTAATATCTTACTTTTGGCTCTCAAACACATGGGCACATCTGTGCAAGTTTCCTGACGGTTATTAGACAGTAACGAACTGTGTGACATAAGATTCTCACTCTTATAGTTGACGAACTGTGTGGTGGAATTTTCTAGTGAATGCCTTATTACCGAGATACAAGGGGTGGACCTTTTTTCCCGGGGACATTTACTCACCGGTCTACCCTACTCATAATCTATGAGGTACTTACAAAGCAGTATGTAACATTGAAAAATTCAAATTAATTCTATCGCATGACATTCAAAATTTTAATACGTTATTCTCAAACTTATATTGACGATGGAAAGAGAAGACGTTTTTTCATCAACCATGATATATACCATTTTGTTCCAATTCACTACAGAAAACAACACGACGACATAAAACAATACAGCATATTCGCCCGATTTGTGTCGACTGACACAATAACTGGACTGCTATAGTGCGCTGAGAGATTAAAATTAATCATGATTCTGCTGTTCCAGATTCAAAATAAGCATAACCCCAACCTAACTGAAAAATATTAAACAAATCATAATAATATGAAACTTATAATATAATTCTAGTTTAGATATAAAATCTCGATTATTGTCATAACAACCAGAAATTCTTTCTGATAGTTATGACAAAATCCGAGATTTTGGTTTAAATATTATGCTTTTAATTATATACGCGCGCGCGAATCTTATTCATATCAAACCATAATCAAACAAAATTTCTCATGCATTACAGCGAGAATAGAAGGTCTGTTATATACCTGCGAAAGAGTTATAGTAATGGACAAAACTGTGGCATACATCTGAAAGAAAATATGCTATTATTACACTTGATGGAAACAGTTTTGTTAACTTTTTCGCTCAGAAAACGAGTGGTCTGTCGGAATACCGCCATTGATCGGGATCCCGCGCCAAAAGTGTACACATTATATGTGGACAGTTTTTAGCATTTAAACTGTCATTTTATGCCTGAATATCATCAAAAATGCCACCTTGACATGTTTTTGAAAAAAAAAGGGATTGTGTGTTCCTTAAAACAAGATAATTATAATTTCTTTGTAAACCGTTTTTTTATCATCTCTTTCATGCTAGTGGCATTATAGGTATCAGTATACTACCGCTACTAATTATGTTTAAATATACATCACTTGATAAAATCAGTGTTAACAACATTTGGTAAATGGCTGTACAAGATTCGCAAAAGTTGGCTGTAGACAGCGTTCGTTAATACGGATCGCTTCGTGGATGCCGAACATAGCCAACATTAGGAACGAAAAGGTTAAATTCAAAAGACTTAATTGTAAAGAAGACCTTGAATACGTTCTATTTTATATATACGTATTTATTCTATTATATATGTATATATATATACACACACACATAAAAGAATAAATGAGTGTATATACAGGTTGAGGCAGTAACTCTTTTCACTTACAATATTTCCGCTATTTTAGAGATATGAAATGATATATTTATTGAATTTGTATATAACATCAAGAGGAGTATAATATAATAGTAATAGTTTTTCTATGAGTGGAGGCGCTCGGAGATATCAAAATCACCTCCACTTTTTTAAATGGAATTGTATGATTTTTTTGCACAATATGATTCCTCTAATTATTCTGCATATAAAAGTATTAAGTTAGTGATATCAAAAAGCCAATAATTTACGAGATATTTTGTACTTTATTCTGGCATATAGTGACATAAAATATTAAATACTCATAAGTTATTAATTTTTCTTTGGAATCCTTAATACTTTTATGAACAAAATAATGAGATGAATGAATTGATGGAAAGAACTCAGTGAGAAATGACAATGAAATCGATGTCGAATAGACGTCAATTTGGTGATTTTTATGTCGAATCAACATCCATTCGATATCGAATCTATTGTCATTTCTCACTGGGAAATCACATAGCTGCTTATTTAAAAAATTATTCTTTATACATACATATTTATTTTAAAGCAACTATGTGTTTTTTATCCACCAATTGATAATCTCATTATTCTGTTTATAAAAGGTTTATTAAGGTTATAAAAAAATTAATAATTTATGAATTATGAAATATTTTATGTTAATATATATGCCAGAATAAAGTATAAGATATCTCGTAAACTATTGATTTTTTGATACACTACTTTAATACTTTTATATGCATAATAATTAGAGGAATCATATTGTGTAATTTATTCAATTCCATTAAAAAAGTGAAAGTGACCTTGAAATCTCCGAAGCGCCTCCATTCATATATAAAAACCGTTAGTAGTATATTATACCCCCTTGATGTTGTACAACTTCAATAAATATATTATTACATATCTCTAAAAATAGGGGAAATATTCTAAGTGAATAGAGTTATTGTTCCACCATGTATATATTGTATGTATATGTTTGCATATACGTTTATTATTTACTTTTATACTTTTATTTAAAATAGGACATACCCAGAAGATAAAATCATATCCAAAGTAGAACTGTCCCAAGCCAAATTTTACCTCTCTCTGTTTTATTTGCAACATAAACTGCCAAATCTAATTGAAATAAATAATTTAATAAGCGTTAAATATATACTACCATTCTTGACAGTTCGGACACTTGCATAAATTTTATAAAATTGATGAGTAAATGTAAGACATTATTATAAAACGTCAATTATGATACTTTGTTGCAGATATTAAAGAGCAACCCTATCCCTTACGTTTAATGACATTTTTGTTATTTTAGCTTCAATATGTGTCAAAATCAATCCATTTTTTAGTTTCAAAGTAAAGCGTTCACATTAATGTATGAACTTAGTAAATAATAAATTAAATTTGAGTCCAATTTAATACATTTTCCAGAGTTAAGTTATTTAACTGCATTGTTTTAACGACATACTCAGTAAACAATTTTTCATGCATGAATATGTATAAATATTATATGTATAAACTTACATAAACATAAATATTCATAAACATATATAATTATGTATGAAGTATGTCTATAAATGTTCATACATCCTCTGTCGTTTGTAAAATTACTTTTTAGTGTAATAGAAATAATAATAGTAATATGAAACATTAAAAATAATTAAAAAGGTAATTTTCGCGCTATTTGTTTTAGAAAAAATCAAGTTTGAAGAAATGTAAAAAAATTATTTACGTATAATCATATATAAAACTATGCATAATTGTGTATGAGCAATTTTTTATATATTTTTCCAAATTTGTTTTTTTTTTAAATAAACGATACGAAAATTTCGTATCCCTTTAATCCCCTAAAATCCCTTTAATTATTTTTTACGTTTTCACTTTACTATTATTATTTCTATTACACTAAAAAGTAATTTTACAAAAGAAAGAAGCATGTATGAACATATATGGACATATTTCATATATAATTATATATGTTTATGAATATTTATGCGTGTTTATGTATGTTGATACATATTAATACATACTCATGCATACAAAATTTTTTACCGAGTATTGAGTAGAAGCAAGATCGATATATAGAAATGGTTAAAAAATAATTAACTAAAAATTAATATAATAAAACACTATGAATTTATTAATTTGACATATTATATTCTTTTACATGTATTATTAGGATATTTGTACATATCAACACCAACTGCAAAACCCTTATAAATTATTTTCAATTCTATATGCCAAAATGTATTGAGCCTATTTTTCAGAATATTCATAGTGTGATAGTAGGATACAGATCGTACGATATTAGAATATTGACAGTACGATACTATGACAGTAGAATATTGATGGTATGAAATAACTTTCAAAAACTCGCTTTTGTTATATAAAATAACAAATAATTTTTGAAACTTTTCTAGCCTATCCTTACATGTGGCGTTAGAATGTGTGTACAAGTATTCTAAAATATATAACGAGTAACACAATTGTTATGTAATAACACAATTTTGTACACAATCATTCATTGATATTTATGTAGATATCTGGATTTTGAGAGTTATTAAAATGCATAAGAAGTTAAAATTCTAAAATAAAATCATAGTTATTTACCTGTTTACGTAAATCCTCATCGAGGTTATAATTGGACAATTTGTGAAGAATTGTTACCGTCTCATTTATCTGAAATTATGTCAACAAAAAACGAAAGTTTGGTTAATTATATACATTAACGGACACAGCGCCGATGATCTTGACCTTGATATATGTTGTTAAGGTTATGGTTCTGAGAAAACTCCGACAGGTTTTAGTGGCGGTCGTCCTTCGTTAAAAAATTATTAACAAAAAAAGTTTAAGAAGAATATTCTTTTTCAACCATATAAAACAGAAATTTTATGCTTTAAAGTATATAACCTAACCTTAATTAAACCATGTATCGAAAACCATGTATGCAGAGTAAAGCAATTTTTTTGTATCGTTATTGGTTAAAAAGTTATTAACAAAAGAAGTTTGAAAAATAACGTATCATTTCTGCTATATATGCAATATTAAATACTATTCTACATAGGTTTTGACTTTGAACGCGAAACAACTTTCACCCCTTTCCACCCCTGCTTTAGGGGCGTACGACTCTTACTTCCGACTCTCACCCGCTTTCGCCCCTGCAAAGAGTTGCAGGACTTCCATAATTGTCTGTTCGACAACATATGTCAAAGTCACGGTCGTCGGCACGGCGCAGCGTCCTTTACAGTGCACGTCTATCAAACATATTTTAAAGCAGGCAATTTTCGTGTTATAGTTGAATATTCTTTGTCAATAACTTTTTAACGAAGATAGACCGCCACTTAAAACCTGTCGGAGGTTACTCAGGGCCATGATGACAACATATGTCAAGGTCAAGGTCATCGACGTAGTGTCCGTTAATGTATATGATTACCAAAGTAGTAAAACTGAAAACTTTGCATTCAATGAATCAGATTTCAAATAAAACTTTGACATGTGTAATTTCATTGTTGCTTGTACTTAATATTCTAGTTATAAATAGTTATCAATGCTTTTGTTCTGTTATAATATATACCTTATTATAAACAGTTTGACATATGTAGTGTAATTTGAGAAATAAAATAGTCATTAAAAAGAATTCAAAATAGTTATTTAAATAGATGGTGGCATAAATCAATGTCTGCATATACCGATGATCTCCAAGGAAATGATACATTGTTATACAGAAACTTAAAGCATTGTGAAAGTACCATACCATCTGTATCAACATTTGTACTTTGAATACTTTGTTTAGTTTGCGTGATATAAGGCATAGTTGTAGATGGACATGCCTGTAAATAAATTGTAATTGTTATAATTATTCAAACCAAGAGACATACACGTGTTACGTCCAACGGATTCACGCAGCCTTTTTTTTCTCTTTCTCACTTTACGGAGACCTGGAGTTATCAACGCGTAAGACAGTTAAAAAGTAATAAAAATCTTTCTCACAAAAAATTAAAAGCAAAGATTTCAGTATCTCCTCATTAAGGTCAGATAAAATAAAGTTAAAATCGGTGAACGCAGGGAGCTAATGAGCATCGTCGATGACATCCTCCTTGGACAACGTTATTAAAAATGATAACTAACGTCAGTGAAAGCCCGATACTGGCGCCTAAACATTTTTCTGACAGCTAAGTCG
>NW_017296945.1:303332-307482 GCF_001594075.2 Trachymyrmex cornetzi
TGTTTGACGGGCCCGTGCCGACAGTTCACGGGCGCTTGTCTTAATCGATGCACGTTTATTTTCCCATATTTTTAAAAGGATCGTAAAATTAAGACATTGACACTTGTTAACACAAAACCGACTCCTTTCCTCCCCCACATTTTCGACCAATCCAGAAGCCAGAAAAGTGTCCCACCACCTAATTAGAATCCCACCAATCAAGGGAAAATTAATATATAAACCGCGGTTCCGCGGCACTCAGAGATAACTTTTTCGGAACTTAACACAGAAACAGACAGACGGAGACAGACAGAATTTTTTCCCGGAGTCAACCAGCTAAATAACACATTACTTTTTGAAATCAATCCGTTCAAGCGCAGAACTTAGAAGCAGTGCGGGAGAAAAATTATCAACCTCGCTTACTTGGTCAGCGAGGTTTAAAGATTTAGAATCAGTGCTGAAGGAACATCGTGAACCTCACACATCCTGCCCAGAGAACTTCCACCGATCAGCATCACAGTAATAAGTCAGTATGTTTCTATTCTCTAATCCTCGTTTTTTCTTTCAGTAATTCATTTCAATATTTCCTTAGTTTTTTTTATTATTTATTTATTTTTATTTGATTCTTATTATTTCTTTCTTTCTTTATTTCTTATTCCCTTTTTAAGTTCCCATGGAAAAGAAAATGAAACATTGCTGTCTGTTCACGCTAATTTCATTTCCTGTCGCTATTCCCTTCGCGATAATTGTTCGCTCCTGTCGATCAGTCGGACGTGTCCGCCCGCTAATACTATCATCGCCTAAAGAAAATCAGGCCAAACTCTGTCAGATCCACTCACCAAAACTCCCTTTCCTTTTTATTCTCTCGCTATCCTCTCCGTAAATTCTCCCTTCTGTCACACTACATCAATCACACACTCACACGCATCATTCAATTACAAAATAGATAACCAACTATGCAATGGTAACTTTAAATTTTAATATATAATGTAAACTAAAACTCTTAGGGCCTGAGCACAATAGAGGAACAGGAATTAGATATTAAGATTTTAACCTATCGGAAACTGATTACATCGGAATACACGGTTTCTGATAGGTTGACATCTTAATATCTAATTCTTGTTCCTCTATTGTGCGCAGGCCCTTACTATTTATTTCCGAACAACACCTCCTTATATTCATAACGACAAGACCACGATTGCACTTGCTCTTATCCCCGGCTATTTGGGTTCATTTCCAAGGCCGAAAATAAGGGCATCGGACGCACTGGCACATCTGGTGTCAAAATGTGCCCTCACGGCCCACTGACCCAGTTTGCGCCTTTAGCGCTTGCGTTCGCCTCGAGGTCCGTTCAGCGGAGCGTCGACCTTGAGAGAGGCTTCCACTTCGTCCCCCTTTAGACCACCGGCTCTCCTAGAGCCTAAGGACGAAGTGAAGTGCCTCCCGTTGAGTCGGTCCTTTCCCTAGCTCTCTTGCAGTCCGGAGCTTGGACCCGACGATACGGCGATTCGGTTCGCGTTACGTTCACTTCCTCAGGTTTCATGCGTGTAGAGCCTTGGACGTAACACACGAGAAATACTAAGGAAATTATATTTTTAACGTAGAATTCGAAACTTTAGTGTTTTATTACTTGCGGTACACAACGTGTAATTATTTCACCTAATTGAAATTAATTATTTGTATATGAATATTCATATATAAGATGTCTCAATTCAACTGTTGCATCAAATTATGTCAAAACGATAAGGACAAGTGTATATCAGATAAAAGTGAAACGATTTCGATGACATGTTACTTTTAATACTTTTTGGACATATTTTGTTACGGTGTTTTTTTTAGAAGGAGAAGCATCTAAAAGATGTTACTGTACAATTTAAGGATGTGTTAGATCTGCAAAGAAAATTAAATTTGGGAATATGTTTAATATTTCCATTTCAAATAAAATATATACATCTGAAAGTTATCTGAATAAGATTTTTTTTTGTTTAATAACATATTCTTGTAGATTATTTATTTTAATGGTTATTATTTTTACGTTTAAAATTAAAATTGTTTTAATCTTAAAAAAGTTTATATCTCACGCACATGTTGGTATTCGTAAATTTTCGTATAACAATATTGTTCTAATTGAACGTCTAAGTCCAATTTTAAGAAAACGACTTTGGTTTTTCATGCAAACGACTATTCTGTGAATTACTATTTCATAAATACAGATTGCACAGCTTTTATATGAAGCAAATATTGTTACGACGTAAGCTTTGGAGCACCATATTGGACTAAGAAATGATAAAGAAAATCTTAATTTCGAAATTTTTTGTCGTTCTTAACATTACGGCTATAATTCGCAGACACGTATTAATACGTATTATTTAATCCTGGAAAAGGATCTTCGAATAAGTAACAGAAAAAAAGGTAATTGTTATACAAAAATTATGTTTCTCGGTAATACAGATAACTTTAAAATCTACTTCCTTCTTAAACGACCGACCTTTCCCCTGCTTTATGATATTCTAACTTGGCTACGTTTTTCTTACATTAATTTCGTTTTGAAAGAAGAATATGATTCAAAGGAGAGAATATGTGTTATAAAACAGAGAACTTGTCTGCTTTACCACATTTTGAGAAGAAACGAAGTATTAAATATACCTTAATATCATCAATATTATTTGAAAGTACATGTCAGAATTATTGAAATTTGCGAATGGTTGCACATTTTCTAAAGTTTTATAAAAAAAATACATAGGCACAATGAATAATTCTGTTAAACAAACAAGTATATGTTATCTTTACACATGATTTATCTCATTATTCTATTCATAAAAGCATTAACGTATTACGATTATCAAAAAATTAATGGTTTACGAGATATTTAATGTGTCATGTCAATTATGTGCCAGAGAAATGTATCTATAATATTTCGTGAATTATTGGTTCTTTATATTTCTTAATACTTTTACATGTAGATGATTATAGAAAAATCATATTACGTAAAAAATCATGTACGTCCATTTTAAAAATCGCCGATGAACATTATATCTTTTTCATTGCGTCTGTCATCGTATCTCTGTTTAGAAAAGAATATCGTGATCTCATTAGGCCTCGCTCGAAGTAGTTGCACTTTCATAGAAAACATTTTTTTAATACGTTTTGAAATATGTCGTTGTTAAAGTTAGATTGAGACATTCGGTATACATATATACATTCGCATGCATGTGTGTACACAGTAATTCTATTAGGCAATTATTACATTAGAATCCATATATATTGATTGTGATGTTTAGCTTCTGTTATCCGCTGATGCACAAAGATGGATCTGTTTTGTCTTCTGTAATCTGCGCTACTTTCGAACAGATCACAATATAAAGCACGTAAACGGTCATTGACTCGATGAAATCTGGAGCTTATGCATCTGAGAATTAAAAAAGACTTAGTTTTATCTTTTATTAAAATTATAACGTACGCATTATGTATAAGCAAATTAACGCTAATTGCGGTAATAAATAATCAGAAGTCGGACTAAATAAGAATTTAATTATTAGGTGTTGAACTTAATTCCTGTTGTTTTTCGTCCCCAAAATTGATTTGTTTCGTAGGGAAGATGAATGAATACCTTAATCAAAGTAATTTCCTCCATTTTCTATTTTATTACTAATTAATAATATTTTATTAATAATACTTTGATTAAGGCATTTCCCTTCGAAACAAATCAATTTTGGAGACGAAAAACGGCAGGAATTAAGTTCAGCACCTAATATTTACTTTTTGTGTTTCAATATAATATTTAGTACATATATGAGGAGCAGAATTTTAAAATATATTTTACTCAAAATTTATAATTTTTAGATAACGAAAAGGAACCCACCTGAACACTACACTGTTAAATATTATAGGGTCAAATTGACTCAATGTGAATCACCATTGCACCTACTCAATAATATCGTTATTTTTTACTAAAACAATGGTTGTATTTGACACTATACAGTATCAATTTAACATTATATAATGTCAAATTTAATTATCATTTTAGTAAAAAATAACGATATATTTAGTAGAAGTACGATTCACTTTAAGTTAATTTGACCCTATAAAATTTAACAGCGTATAATTTATCGCTTTTAATCGATATCGTCAACCGGACGTGAATCGTGTTGCACACGCAGTTTGTACACTG
>NW_017296945.1:307522-312585 GCF_001594075.2 Trachymyrmex cornetzi
ATGCATTTTAAGGAGGTTTTTACGTTTTAGAGGTAAAAAACGTCGATTTTTTTCTGTTTTTTTAAAGCTTAGTCTTAAGAATCCCATAAAAACGTATTATGGAAAAAACGAAAATTGTCCAAAATATACGAGATAAAATGACGAGGTGTTTGGGGCCGCTTGATCGATTCAAATAGCGCACATCAATCACGTGTTATAACCGGCGCTCGCCATTACTTATATTCAACCATTCGAAACCATTCTAGAACGGTTCTATCCAACAGAGCACAGTTTCGTTCTTCTCTGAGTGTCACTATCGTTCCTAACGGAAAACGGAGCGGTGCTTGTACTAAAATGTTTCAGAACTTTATTCGCGCTTTTCTTTACTATGTTTCGAATATAGTGATCACGATTCCAAAAAGACTATTAATCCGATTGACTTTTACTTTTACGGTTATACTCTGAGAACATGTCATTATCACCTAAATTAGAATCAATAGTCTATGTTAATTTTTTTCTATTTTTTTGATTGTCAAATAAAAAGAAAAAAAATGAAAAAAATTCGAATTATTTTTTCAAACTGCGGACACGTATCGTCAATTCAATCGTATTATAACTACCTGTCGACATGCGGCGCATGTCTCTCTCTTACAACCAGACATGGAAGTTACTTTTACATTCAGTTTTGTAGTTACTTTTATATGACGATTTTACTGTTACTTTTTGTGTTACAATTTTACCGTTAGTTTTGCCGTTACTTTTTTATGACGTCAAGATCAAGTTCATTGGAGATGAAAATTCTGACCACATATTTATACGATTGTATTGCTCAACATTACTACCTTCACAGCGTTCTTTTAAAGATGTTCTTCTCTTACGAATATTAAATAACAAAAAGTAGTGATTAATTATTTATTATAAATACCCGTTGTTTAGTATATTTTTAATACTCAAAGTATTGTATATACATGTTTTGTACAGACAATACAGACAACATACATATGTTATCAAGCTCATCATCATAGCTTCCATTCTTTATATGTTACCAAAAGATCTTTATGTGTTTCACACTGTAAAGATTTTGACGCACAATGTCAACAAAAATAGCTTACAAAGTAAATGTATACACATGTATAATACTAACCCAAGTATAGCTGCAGAGATCAGAGAACTTAAGGCAATAACGTATGACGGATGATTGTGCAGAATCGCATTATACGTCATAAAAACAATCAAGGTGAAATTTATGTCATAATTAAAATAAAAGGCAACAAAAATATTCTGATACGTTAACTGATAAAGAACGTATACATTCCATCCGATTATTATTCTAATTATCGAATTACGTAGCCTTTGGTATTCCTTTGGCGTTCCGAGAACTTCCAACGTGTGGTCTACTATAGCAAGTTCACGTAAATTCGTTTTCAATTCCTTTAAAAAAATTATATTGATTGATTATGCGGCACAAAGAAATTATTGTAATTTTATATTAGAGTAAAAATTGTTATTGCAATGTTTACACGGAATGCGACAGATAAAGAGTTACATTATAATAATGTAAGCATTAAAATTGATCTGTTAAAAAAAACTTTTTTTTTTAAATTTGATTTAGTTTATTGTTGTGGAAAAGATTACATGCTAACAGAGCAATAAACATAAATATATAATATGTTAGATAAAACTATAGCAGCTTGCGAATGGGATTAGGCGTCAGCAAATCTGCTATTACAAAGCCTTATAGCAAAACAAAAAACCGCGACTAAGTAACGACAGAATGAGTGGTGAAACAATAGTTAAAATCATATACATACTCACGCATACACACACACAAGCACCTACATATACCAGTTATTTCAGTCTCGTTTAAATACTGTAAGTGACGCGATGAAACGCGAGGCAGCAAAACGAAAGCAAGACAAAGAGAGAGATGTTTTTATTAATATAGTTATTTTTATTAATATAGTTTTTATTAATATATTTTATTAATAGAGAATTACAATATTTGGCTGAGGTAGGAGAAAGCAGCACGGAACTTAGTGGAACGATAAACGGGAAGGATAAGTAATTTTGGTATTTGGTTACAAGGGGTTAAAAGTGAAATGAAGCTCAGAGTTTAATTGACGTAGGCGTCGCAGATATAAGGGAGCATTGGACCAAAGGAGAGGAAAAAACTAGACAGCATAGGTGGAGAATAAAATGTTGCCACATTCTAAGCCAGCCGAATCTCTGGTAATACGGAGATGTATGGTCGTATTTACTGAAGCAATAAGAGAAGTTGTTGATTAAGAGCCCGAACGTAAACATCGGCCAAATCAAATAGGGAAATAACGCTTAAATGAGAAGTGAGGAATTTCTGAGAGCAGGAAAGGATGTGGCGAAGGGGATAAGGAAGATAAAGTATACAAGCGTATGCAGCCCGTCACACTTGACGGCCACGTGTGACGAATAGGAAGATTCAACATGGATACCAAGAATCTCAATAGAGGTGGAGCGAGGAATTGGAACGGAATTAAGAAAAATATGGAAGGATTGAATATGAGATAATAATGTTGAGAAACCGAAAATAAGCAAGGATGATTTAGAGTTTAGAGGGATTTAGATGCAGCGAATTATTAGTAGAGACCATTCGGCAATAGATTATTGCAGCGAAATTCAAGTGGACATTAGGAGTCTGCGCTGAGTACTATCTTGCACAAAAATTAATTGTGAATAACAATTCAAATTTGTACGTTTCGGCTCATGTTTTGAGTCAGCCTCAGCAATAACAATCATCGCTAATCGCACTAAATGTCGAACTCTGTATCGCAAAATCGCAATTCCCTCCAATTATGCAGTTGCAGTAGTGCAAATGCGGTGAGAAACCACCATCCTCAACAGAGTCTGATGTTGTGACAACCAGTTGTAAAGCTGAGTGTAGCAAATGGTGGATCTCAAGATATTATTTGTATCAAGATTTTTTGAACAGATGAAGATTGATTTTATGTTATTTATAAATGATGACAAAACTCACCCAACTTCCAACAACGATCGCACGCAGATCCAAACATCGTCAATTAAACAAATTTATGATTGACGATTGTCAAAGTTAGATTAAAAATAATTTAAGAATCAAAAAAGACAGTAATGTTTGTTACGATGTCGATTATACAATAACCGTTAAAAACAAAAAGTGAAGTGTAGTGAGAACAGGAGCGTGTCGGTCAATTATAAAAATACACATATTATAACTTGTAGTAAGTTCCTATTTAACCATTATTAATGCATGCCTCAGTGTCAGTTTGAATGTTGAAATCATTTGATTAACGATTTATGTAGAGTATCTTCGACATTAATCGTTTATTATAATTTCTCTCAATATCCAGAATTCTGTCATTATCCCAGTTGATGTCATGATTGTACCCTATGCTCTGTGATAACTGAATGAATGGATGTAACTCTACGTGTATGGTTATGGTTTTCTGCTAATCTCGTTTTTAGTTTTTTTCCCGTTTGGTCTACATAGGAAGCATCGCAATCGGCATTCGATCTTGTAAACCACATTCCTTTTGGATAACTTTTGCAAAGGATCTTTGTGTACTCTTATATATTTGTTAAGTTTATTGATATTATAATGAGCAACCACCTTATAAAACAGACAATTAGTACAGTTGCAGAATTTATTTATTAGATATTCTATTGATGAAAGGAATTGTGAACCTTCGATCTAATTTGTTATTTTTTAACCTTGTTAGTAGAAGTCTTATAATTACAATTGGATTTTTTATTAATTTTTATGTCCTATCAAAATATCCTATCATATCCAAGTTTGATCAGATTTTAGCTTGTTTTCGCTAGATGTTGTATCTTTATTTACAAATGTTCCGGTAGATTTAGCTATGGACTTTCTAGTAGTTGCATTTACATTGAAAATAATTGCAAGATACCGAAAGATGAATTTCTAAAGGCTTAATTTTGACACTTAAGTATGTATTCTACTTACTTTGCTTTCGATGATCAAATATATAAACAGACTATTGGTACTCCAATGGGTTCGTCATTATCACCTATTATTGCTGACAGTCATGTAACAAGATTTAGAAAATCGAGTGCTGAGTTCCATTGAATTCCTTTTGCTTTTCTACTGCAGGTACGACGATGATATGGTACTATGTTTACCGCCCATCTCTGAGGTGGATAGCATCTTGGAAAAATTCAACTCTTTTCACCAGAAACTGCAGTTTACGATGGATGTGAGGGGTAATACCATTAATTTTTGAGACACTACTAATCTTTAAAAGAGTGACAGTCTAATTTTTGACTGGTACAAAAAATCAGGGTTGCTGACGTTAAATAAAAAAGCAACGAAGTTACTAATTTCATTACTTTTTTAGTAACGAATGAGTAACGGAGTTACTTTTACTAATGAGTAACAGTAATGATAACTAAATCACAATTTTCAGGAACTAATAACAAAATTTTACGTCTTTTTTTGTTATTATAAGGTTATTTTAATAAGCACGCGTTTACGCCTTGACGGAAAAGCAGAAAGCGGAAAAGCAGTGGTTAATCAGAACTCCCGCTGGTACAAAGTACAAAACCCAAAATTGACGACACCCTAACAAACGGACATATTGAGCAACAGTTATCTCTATTATTAAACAAAAATTCCAGATTTAGCGATACAAATTATTTATAACTTAAAGTTAAGATATATGTACAAATTTAAATATGTATATATTAAGGAGTATCATATTAAAGAGCAAATGAAGAACTAATAAAGTAATACATAAATATATTAAAAAACGATTTGTTCTTATGTAGCTATTATTTGCGTAAATGCAATTATTTTTTTAAAATAGCAAAAAGTAACGATTTTTCCGTTACTTTATGTGACAATAACGCTTTACTTTCAGAATCGGTAACGAGTAAAGAGTAACGAATTACTTTTTACCGCAAATAACGGTAACTATAACGCGTTACTAAAAAATGGTAACTTTAACAACCCTGCAAAAAAACACACCTTCTCGGGCAGATTTTTGAATTATTGATCTCACAATCAGAGCCGTATTAGGATAAGAGGCCAGCTAGGCCCGTGCCTATGGCGG
>NW_017296945.1:312607-313802 GCF_001594075.2 Trachymyrmex cornetzi
CGGCAAAATGAGCGGTGAAAGTTGTTTAAAAAAATTATTAAATAAAATCTTAAAATCCGAAAACTTATCCTATAAATTTGATATCATGCGCATATTAAAGTAAAATGTTTTTTATGAGAATAGATAAAGTTTCATATGTATATCACAAAATTTTCAAAGTAAAAAATGAGAGGAAGTTTTCTGACGAGAGATAGTGAGGATCGTGCCGCAAAAAAAAACCCAAAGATAGAAAAAATCGACGCTTAGTTTTTGGAAATAAATCCGTGAATCCGATACCAATTCTGCCACCTGCATGTTATGATTAAATATCGGACAAATAATCCTTTTAGGCTGCATTTCTTTTAGCGCTCATACCGCTGTAAGCGTCATTTCATCCTTGTTATTTATTAAATATGAAACAATGATGCTTACAAGCGCTGTGAGCTCCAAATCGAACGCAGCCTTAGTAATGCATCGCTCGCGTTTTGTTTCGGCACACTCGACGTGGCGATTATGTGAATTTCTACACCATTACTTTGATGTACGGAAGAACTATGCTTTAAGAGAGTCAGAATCACGTGTCGTTTTTCATATTTGTGTATCATTGCTTACAGTATTTCTTCAAACAGCGTTCAATAGATTTGTTATCCAAGGTAAATGTTGTTTTATTAATTGTCATAATCTAAATTGAACCTTCGGATGCAAGAACATGTCGTTTTTACAAGTTCGCTAAGTTTATAAACATACTACTATATTTTTTAACTACAATAATTGTATTTATATGTTTAATTATATCGATAGGAAATTCCATTGCGCATATTTTTCCATATACAAAAATAGTTTAATAAAAAAACGTCTTAAAAGTTGTATAGCTAGTTGTAAAACTATCGTGAATTATCGTAACAAAACTGAAAATCTTTGTATTTTTGTTAGTTTTGGTTAATGAATGATGTATTTCGCATGTGTGTGTACGCAACGTGATTTTATTCTAAAATATTCTAAAAAATTAGTATATTAAGTAGACATTAATGTATATTTATTTGAAAAATTTTTATATATTCCCAAACATGATATTAATTTAAAAAATTCAATCTATATCGTTAAAGTTATATTTTTGGAAATAAAAACAAAGCATATTAATTTCAAACTTCTCAAGTTTATTAATATATATTTTAAGAAACTACATTATTAGCTACATTACTAAATAACAATATAT
>NW_017296945.1:313902-328014 GCF_001594075.2 Trachymyrmex cornetzi
AACCTTATATCTCCTTATTGTCCATCAAGAATATAATTTATACAAAAATTTATTTGAAAAGAATTTATGTTTTTAACCATAATGAATCCTGTTTTTGTAATCATCCCCTTACTTTTGGAAATATATTTAGTGTCTAATTAAAGTGACGGTAAATATTGCGTTTTTCATGCAATTTTCTTTGTTTTTACAGTTTTTGATAATAAAAACTGTCACAATGAGTGATGGAAGAAAGAGGCTTAGTGGAAGTCAATACAATAAACTAAGGCAAATAAAAAAGTTGAAAGAAGAAATTATTTCAAACAAAACCTCAAAAATAGACATATTTTTTAAACCTTTGAATGAATTTGTAAAAGTAGTCCAACAGAATGCCGATCCTGATATAAATAGCGAATCATATGTTACTTCTTCAAGTTATGATACAATCGACAACGCTTGTACATTTATCCCTCCAATTGATGAGAGAGAAAGAAATAGTCCAAAATATTTGCATTCCAGAGCTCAGTACAATAAATAATGACCGTTGTGCAGATGCAGATCAAATTTTGCCAAGTGATCCTGTCGAGTGGCCTATTAATGACTATACTCGAGATTATGTGGCCATGTACGGATATAAGCAAAACAAGAATGCTGACTTTTCTAAATCAAAACGACAGTACACGGATAAGACTCGAATGCTGACTAAAAATATTTTTAATAGAAAGCTTGCAAATGGAGAACTTCAGCCACGATCATGGTTGGTCTACTCTGAGAGCACGGGACACATTTTTTGTGGTACATGTCGTTTATTCCAAACAGGAGCAGCTCAACATTTAGTACTTAATACGAAAGGCTTCAACGACTGGAAGAATGCTTCAGAGTGTCTAAAGAAACACGAAAATTCTAATAATCATAAGACATGCGTTCTCGATATGAAGAAAAGGGAATTGTGTTAGGCAGAGTAGACAAACACCTGATCCAACAGCTAGATGAAGAAATGATCTACTGGAGGAAAGTTCTTCATAGAGTAGTTGTAGTAATAAAGACACTTGCTTCAAGAGGTTTATCTTTTAGGGGCCATGAAGAAAAATTTGGATCGAACAAAAATGGAAATTATATGATGTTACTGGAGGTAATTGCTAAATATGATTCGTTTCTAGCAGATCACATTAACAAAGTTGGTAACCCAGGTCGTGGACATACTTCTTATTTATCTTCAACAATTTGTAATGAATTCATCCAGATAATTGCTCACAAAGTCGTTTCAAAGATCATTGACGAAATTAGAGATGCAAAGTACTTTTCAATTATTGTAGACTCTACACCTGACATATCTCACATTGACCAGCTTTCTTTTGTCGTGCGTTATATAAATAAGAGTGGTTTGCCAGTTGAACGTTTCATCAAATTTATTCCTAACACTGGCCACAAAGCAGAAGATATATTTAATGTTGTAATTACAACACTAGAAACTTACAAATTAGATATTAATGACTGTCGTGGTCAATCATATGACAATGCCAGCAACATGTCAGGTGTATATTCGGGATTTCAGGCGAGAATCAAGAACGTAAATTCACTGGCTAAGTATGTTCCATGTTCTGCACATTCTTTGAACCTGATCTGAGATCTGTTCTGCTGAGTGCTGTCCCGAAGCAACATCGTTTTTTAGTTTACTTCAGCTATTGTACAATTTTTTCACAGCTTCAACATATCGATGGGAGGTCCTACAAAAAAGTTCTTCACTTGCCTCAACATCAAGGTCAATTTCATTGAAGAGTCTTTCTCAAACACTTGGTCTGCACGTGATGACGCTCGTAAAGCTCTGATGGAGTCCTGGTCAGTAATCCTGAACGCTATTATAGCATTAGAACAGGATTCAACTCAGAAGGCATCTACTAGAACTGAAGCAAAAGCCTTGCATTTACAACTAGAAAGACTTGAAACGGCATTTATGGCTACGTTTTGAGGCTTCTTGTTAGATCGCTTAAACGCAACAAATAAATTACTGCAAAAAGTCGGTATTGATTTAAGTACCGTTATTGAGTTGTATAAGTCCCTTGTAACACTTACAGAAGTTACTCGGGAGTAATTCAAATTGTTTGAAGATAAAGCTCTTAATAAATCTAGTGTCAAAACTTAGTTTGACACTCAAAGAAAAAGAAAGAGGAAACTTCATCATGACGAGGAACCTGATAAAGAATTGGATATAACTGGTAGCGAACACTTCAAAAGAAATACATTTCTGGTTATTATTGATCAATTACGTTGAGAGTTAATTAAAAGACAAATTGCGTATGCACAATACGACCAACAATTTGCTGCGATATCGAAAATAAACCAGCTCACAACCGTGCAATTGGAAGAAGCAGGAAAGATTCTACTAAGTCGATATCCAAATGATTTAGAGGACTCATTGTTGTGTGAACTGCACCATTTTAAGGAACATATTGATGTAGATACGGATAATCCAACTCCGAAGGCACCATTTCAGCTTTGTAAATGGGTGTATGAAAAAAATCTGCGAAATCTTTATCCTAATCTTGACGTAGCATTACGGATGTATGTGTGCACTCCCATAGCAAATTGCACAGCCAAACGTTCATTCTCTTTCTTGCGACGTATAAAAAATTACCTTCGATCAACTATATCAGAGACCGACTCAACGCTCTATCTATCCTCTGTATAGAATCAGATATTCTAAATAGTTTGGACTTTGACGATATCATAAATGACTTTGCAAAAAAAAAAATCGAGGCGCAAAGCTGTCTAATTTATCTTATGTTTCATGTCCTATAATAAAATACCAACTGAAATAAAAGCTGTGATTATAATTGAATTTTTTGGTCATACTTCTCTTACATTATTTCATATGATCTGGGTAAATATATTATATATAATATTAAAATATAATAGAAACTTCTCAGTAAATAATATAGAAAAATATAAAATGTACATAATATTAACAATCAGAAAATACGAATATTTACGTTTTGATAATTTAAAAACATGTACTAGGGATTAATTAACTATATATATATACATATAGCTGTACATTTAATTTCTTTTATCGTCGCGAATCATTCGTGAAATATGGGGAAGGGGGGCGGCAAGGTATGAATGGTTTAAGGGTGGCAAATTCGTTAATCCGCCACTGCTCACAATACGATTTCACAAAAGAAAGGCATCATGAAAAGAGTTTTCACTTCCCACATTCAGAATTTTACAAAAGAAATTTAAATTTTTTGATTAGAATTGTATTAGAAAATGTGACTATCCGTTGAAATTTATTTCTTAAACATTGCCTGATAAAATAAAAAAATTAATTGAAAAATCCAATTCTAATTACAATACTACTACTAACAAGATTAAAAAAGAACAAATCAGATGATTTACAGTTCCTTTCATCAATGGAACATCTAATAAGTTCTGCAAATTTATTGATGGTCTGTCTTGTAGAATTGCTTCATTATAGTATCAATAAAAACTTAACAAATTTATTACAATACACAAAGATCCTTTGCAAAGATTTTCCAAAAGGAATGTAATTTACGAGACCGAATGCGATCGTAATTGCGATTCCTATGTAGGCCAAACGGGAAGAAAATTAAAAACGAGATTAGCAGAACACTGTAACCATATACGTAGATTTACATCCACTCGTTCAATTATCACAGAGCATAGGGTATATTGCAATCATGATTTCGACCAGGATAATGTGAGAATTCTGGATACTGAGAGAAATTATAATAAACGAACAATGTCGGAGATACTCTACATAAATCGTCAATCAAATGATTCAACATTTAAACTGACACTGAGGCATTAAATTATAGTTACATAGAAATTCTCAACAAGTTATAATATGTTTATTTCTATAATTAACCGACAGGCTTCTGTTATGACGACACATCTCTTTTTGTTTTAACGGTTACTATGTGACCAACATCGGAACAAACATAACAGTTTTTTTGGATCTTAAATTATTTTTAATCGAACATTGATGATTGTGAATCTTAAATTTGTTTAATGGGTTGACGATGTTTGGATTCGCTTGCGATCATGTTGGAGGTGGGGTGAGTTTTTGCCGTTATTTATAAATAACATAAAATTAATCTCTATCTGTTCATAAATCCTTGATACAAATAATAGCTTGAGATCCACCATCTGCTTCACTCAGCTTTGAAACTGGTTGGCACAACATCAGACTATGTTGGGTAGGGTTGTTTCTCACCGCATTTCTACTGCGACTGCATAATTGGAGGGTAATACGGTTTTGTGATATACAGGTCGACATAGTATTTAGCGCGATTAGCGGTAATTATTATTGAGGCTGGCTCAAAACGTAAGCCGAAACGTACAAATCTAATTTATTATTCACAATTAATTTTTGCGCAAGATAGCACCCAGCGCAGTCTGCTAACACCCAATTAAATTTCGCTGTTATATTTTATTGTATTAATTAAAGAAGTCTATAATTTTGTGTATTTCACTACTTGAATTGTTTATTCGGAAATAGATTTTAGATCTTTATTTAAAACAGAATAATCTACTAAAGCATCGAACGGATGAAAGGATTTGAGAAGAATTACATCGCCTGCATAAACGAAGAGATCGGCGGACAGAGAAACGTTAGACAAATCAGAGACAAAAATATTAAAAGTAAAACGAAAATGGAACCCTGGAGTATTCCAGAGAGAAGGATTATACATGAGGACGTGCTGCGTGCCATTTGTAAGAAACGAGCAGTTTAGCTAGAGAGCCGAATAAGATAGACTGCATAGCTTGAGTTTGACTGAAATTAGATCATGGTTGAAGGTATCGAAAGCCTTTTATAAATATTTTTCATAAATTTGTATTTGCCTATAATTGTGAATTTAAGACTCCTTTAATGCTCTCATTTAAAAATACTATTAAACAAATGATAAGTAATATAAAAAGATCAAGTATTAGTATATAGTGCCCGGGAGTATATTTTAATTTTTTACCTTAAAACGACAGATACTAATGAGAATTAATATAACGGTGACAAACGGTACCATATCATCGCTGTATATTGTTTTATCTTTCTGATATTGCTCGATGTATGCTGGATAGTAATAGAAGTACATAAGAAGACTCCATTTGGCCAAAGCATACAGACAAGAAATATATGTCCTAAGTTGTCCAACAGGATATTCGAACACGCCCAAACTGCAGAACTTGCCGATGGTCATTAATGGTGCCAGCGTTCTTTCTAGTGTCTCTGTCATAGTTTCCGAGTGGTCGGCTAATATTTTAACTGAATTAGTTCTTGCTGCTCGAGGCACAAATACGTTTTACTATTTTTTATAAGATTTTCAGAAATAGTTTTCGCAGTTTCTCTAAGAACGTTGTGAGAACTACACTGTAAGATATGTACACTGGAAGATATAACGTATGAAAAATGCCGTTTAACCAACAAGTATTGAACAACGGAATAGACACACAGATAATCTAGATTAGATTGTCTTTCTTTTCACGGAATTTTTATTTATGTATAGGTATGTATATTAAGGCCATTAGTTATGGATCACCCTTGAAAAAAAATTCATATTTTTATCTAGAACAATATCAAACATTTAATGAAATATTTAATACTTATGATCGATCATAAAGATTACATTATGGATGATTTTATTTCAAATCGGTACCGTTTGATATGTTTTAACTGTAATTAAGTGAAATAATGACAATTGTACACAATTAAACCCCATGTACTACTTGCGGATCAGTTCCAAATGCTTTATCCTTTTTGGATTTAGTTTTAATTGAACATGATATTGACTTTTTTCATGAAATCTGATGCTATTTACTACCTCCTGTAAAAGCCATGAAATAATTCTGATATTACACTTTGAATGAATTTTTATAGGTTTATATCCTACTTTATGCCTCATGTTTTATTATTTAACGACGTTAATAAAATGTGCAACGTCATTGATAATAAATAAAAAACAGTAGACACTTAAAAAAGATAAAATATATGCTAAAAAATTTTGTGATATACGTTATTTCATAGAAAATACTATAATTATTTAAATATACAACGCTATAATTATTTAAATATATAATATTGTATAACGTATGTATATACCCTTCAACCAGCAAGTATTGAACGACAGAATTGAGCACACAGATAATCTAGATTAGATTGCATTTCATTTTTCGGAATATTTATTCATGTGTTATTATGAGGGATAAATGATTATTGACGTAACTATACTTAAAACATTATGTCTTTATACTATGTACAAATGCGTTTAATGGATGCTTTTTACTCATATGGCTTCTAACGACATGTGTCGACTTGAGTTGAAGCTGATAACTTGAATAAAATATTTTATATATTGAAGTTTTATATGTTTTATATATTATATTTTATATATTTATTTTATATATTTTATATATTGAAGCACAATCCGGGAAAAAATATATCTTATATGATTATATATAGGTAGAAAATATAAATAAAAAATGTATAAATATAAAATTATATAAAAAATTGACATATATTACATACAACTATATGTACATAAGACAAGAATTTTGTAAATTCCAATCATTTCCAGAAACTTTTGCGATTTCTTTCTAAAAAAATATTATAAGATTAATTAAATGATTTATATGTATACATTTTGAATAATTTTAATTTAATGATAAATTATTTAAGCATAATTTATCGACAATGATTCCATGTTGCTGATAAAATAACATATTACATTTCATGCACTTACAAATCCACAGATATGCATTGTGGCTTCGACAAAGCAAGGCAATAAAAATATACGAATTATGGACCCGCTGTTAATGTGATTCGTTGTTTCCTTCACAATCTTTACATGCATTTATCAGAATATAAATTTACGATGAGTATAAAAATCTATCTTCTATACAACCTATATGCTAAACACAATTCTCTCGACCCGTCAATTCTAGCTACAATGATTATCAATATTCTTGAGAATAACCTCTTCAAAATCAAATTAAATTAACTAAATTGCAACTTTTTAAATTCAAGAGATGTTATTTAGTTATTTTTTTAAATTCAAGTATAGAATTTCAAGATTCTAAATGTGTAGCGATATCAAAATTTCCTTAAATTTACAAATATATAGGAAAAAAATTGGTTTTTTTAAATCTCTTAGAAATTAAGTTTTCAGAAATTAAATTTCGAAAAAGAACATAAAAATTTGACAATTTAGGTCTTTTTTGTTGCTAAAAACTAGTACATTATACATACTTAAAATAAAATAGGTGTTTAAAATTTTAAGAGAGTAAGACAAAAAATTTCAAAGTGCAGCGACAAATATCAGGCCTGCTTTCTCTCTACATTTACATTCTCCATTTTTCCTGTGCTGCAATTTTTTATTATTATATTTAATTCATCTATGCTCTAATCATCTGTGTTTAACTCACATATTTCTGTGACAAACTTACCTCTAAAAAAATATATGTATTTATATTGCGCCGAAGTCTCTCCCGTACTTCAGGCCATCTCTTATTTATCGCCAAGAAATCAGATCACAAAAGAGGATCTCCCTACAACATAGTAGTTTTGTGTTCAGGGCACCTATCGTATACAACAAATCAGAATGAATTTTGATCGGAATTATTCCGTTTTTTCTAGATTTCTATTGCGTTTAAAAAAGGGAATAATTAATTCCGATCGAAATTCATTCTAAATAATTCCATAATACATCCTACAGTTCTGAGCTTTTAACACTTCTGTCATTTCTCAATAAAGTTCTCATTCCCGTTGTATTGTTGTGCACATTTATTTCAGTGCGATTAATGTGTCCTCTATATGCGAAACGTGCGAGCGTAACAATATATACACTTATATTATAATTATCTATACATGTATATAAAAATAATTCTTCCTTAAACGCGTTAATGTTAATTTACTCACGATAAGAGGTATAAGTAATCCAACAGGCTAAGTTTCACACTTCTTGATGAAATATCTAGGTCTAGACTATGATATAAAAATAATGTATCATGCAATGTAATAATACTGTAACAACAGTTGAGAGTTTTTCAAATTTTCTGATTGCTTGCTGAACTGGCGATAATCGCGCATCAAAGTAGCAGAGAATCCGTAATTATTAAAATAAAAGATTAACTAGATGGAACTGTACAGCTTGCAGTAGAGCGATTATTAATTTATAATGTGCCGCCAAAGCATTTTCGTCAGTTCTGAATACTCTAATACTCTATCGGCATTCCCGAGATCGTAAACCTGATATAATCTTTATCCTTCTTATTAATTTACGTGTTTCCTTTTTTATCTTCAAATTTGCTTCGAATTTTCTGAATTCAACTTTATGGATCCAAATGTGTGTTAGTCATTTGAAATTTAAAAATTGTATAAAAGTACAAAATAGTAAATATAATTTTCAGATGTATAGCCCAGGTATGGATCACAAAAGTCGCTCGTGTTTTTCAGCCCAAGTGAATTGTTCTTCAAGCAGGCGATCACCTAGCCTGGAAAGATATTAGAGCAGCGAGATTCACTCTTTTCCATTATGATAAAAGTTTCTTTGGTTTAATGAAAGTTGGTGAATAAGGCAGCAACAAAGACATCCATAGACACATCAGTAATTTTAAACGCTGTAGAATTATCAGCGCTAAAAAGTGATATGCGATTTATAGTCATCGACTTTCCCTATTTTTAAAAGTTTGCTGTAAATTCTTATAATTTGTACCTAATGTAACATGTCTAATACACTTTTAATTTGTGTATGCGAGTCTTACTATTTCTAAGTAATTTAGTTTTGTAAATTGCATGATCTTTACCGTAAGATTTTATATATTTTATTATTATATATTAATTACACTTTGTGCTATACATTATTTCTGTTTACGCAGAAAATCGCTATGAATATTTTAATTTTCTTTTATAAAATATTATACATATATGTGTAGACAGATTGATATTATTTGTATAAGAAGAAAATAAAAAAATATATTCTTTCATTTTATATATATACGTACATATATAATAAAAAGTATAATGATATCAATTTACAGATTATTAATAATACTTAAGTACAAAAACTAAATTAATTATATATATATATATGTATATATTTACAGTACCCTCCATAGCTTTGGGAACATTCTACGTTTTACAAGAAAGCCATTATATAATATGATAGCGATCTATACATGTTTTTGGTTAAATACTTCGTAAGACGTCTAAATGACAATAAACATTTATCTAGAATATTTATAAGCTTGTACACGGCGAAAATACGTTAGCGGTTAGACAATCATTTCACGGCATCGATGCGCTCAAGATTGAATTTCGCTGGTCTATTGTTTATATACATATTGTCACTTGTTTTGCAATGTCATACTTGTGTTCGTTGTATATACACAGATCATTTAAGGAGGTTGTTAGGATAATACAATATGTTAAAAATTGTTTGAAATTTGGAACATAGCTTTATCTACAAAGCATGCTTTTATGTAAATTTTTTCAGATTTTTTGGCCAGCTCATTTTTCTTTAAATTAATAACAAAATTGTCGATTTTATAACAGACTGTCTCTCTTTCTCTTATAGGAGACTCGATTCTATGTATCTGTTTTCAATAAATATTAATATTTGAAATGTTAAGAATCGAATAAATTTATGTTTAACCCATACAGCACAGTAACGTTTTAAAAATGTATTTAAAACGTACATGTTGGACGTTTTGAACATATGAAAAACGTCTAGATTAGATCCATGGATGTTTTAAGAACGTTTTAAAAACATCCAGTGTTACCATTTTGGACTTTTTAAAAACGTCCATTTTAGGACCCAATGGACTAAAATTGGACCAAATTAATACATTAAACAAATTTTAGACCACAATCAAGACAAAATGATTCTTATATGAGTATTATTACTGATTAATATCTTATTCCATAATACATCATAAAATTATAATAAGAAAAAACGTTTTTCCCTGAATTCGGGAACTAATTTCATAGTGCTTCGAAGCGGTCACCTATCCGGTTACATACCGCCATTCTCTATGCTTGACTTCTGAAATTGTATGGAAACCGCTACACTTCGATGATCCACAAATACCTATATAATCATAGATGTATACAATATCTTTTATTTTTAGACCGTATATTGTGAGAAACACAATCAATACTAGAAATTTAAAATGCCTATTACGGTCGAAGCTGGATCTTCGTTGCTTTTTAAATAATTCAATCTTGAATTACTAATATACACTATATATGTACTTGCATATATACCATATTGTAGTCTTTTTTAAACTGCGCGTCGAATTATTTTTCCAGACTAAATAAACGCAATTAAAACTACTCTTGTAATCGCGAATTAAATTGACAAGCAATTTAATCATTTTGATGCTACCATCAAGCATCATATATTATAAAGATGTTAATATATTAAAACTGATAATAAATTTTATTGCGAAAAATATTACCTCGGCCGGGACTTGAACCCGGACTCTTGTAAACCGTACGAGCGTCCTAAGCCATTAGACCACCGAGGCCTTAGTAATATTCTTCGCAATAATCGGTACACTAAGGAAACAACGTCTTTCTTTCAGGCGACGTAATCTAAACAATATTTTTATTTTTAGACCGTACATGTGAGAAACACAACCAATACTAGAAATTTAAATTTATTAACAGTTTTAATATATTAACATCTTTATAATATATGATAGCATCAAAATTACTAAATTGCTTGTCAATTTAATTCGCGATTACTAGAATAGTTTTAATTGCGTTTATTTAGTCCGGAAAAATAATTCGGCGAGCAGTTTAAAAAAGACTAGAATATGGTATATATGTAAGTACATATATAGTGTATATTAGTAATTCATGGATGTATAATTACGATACATCTGTTCAATATGGTCCTGATAGAATGAACATCCAGTCAGTGACTGGCTAATATTTAATCTTAATGTTATTACGACCATTTTTAGGTTAGGAAATCATACGCTTTATTTTTACAGTACCAGTTATCATGTACAATAACAGTATGGTAGCATTTTGTGAAGATATCGTGGGATATCGTACGCTTGGTTGTCTGGGTAGATTTTTTGTCGTTGAAAATTTTCAACACAGCACAATGTCCTAGGGACGTCCATGGGACGTTCAAAAGATGTCCGTACATACTAACAAAAGTGAAATTGCTCATACGGTTTCAAAAAAATTTTCACTTGTTAAGTCAGCGAAAGCAACACGTCGCGAGCAGATTTAGAAAATTTTTTGTGTGAGATGAACATTTTTTAAATGTCCAAATGTGAACATACTTTGTACGTTGAATAACATACGTTTTTGAAACATTCGTACTAAGTCCATGGACGTTCGGACTAAATAAAAACCAGATTTGGACATCCAATGGACGTTGTGTGCTGTAATCGATGCTGTAAAGGCAACAAACGCGCGCGCACGCACACACACACAAGCAGATCAGACATCATATCCTACATGTTCATTCACGATATCATTAATTTTTCCAATGTCTTTTTTCATTCCAGTTGCCATTTTGGATCCGCCACATTGAATTTTTAAAAACGCCATACACTATCGAAAAATAAACATTTCAAAGAAAATTTTAAGCCCTAATAAAGAATTTTATTTAAAAAATTGAAATTGGTAGAGGGCGGCCAATTTGACAGAGAATGCCCTATATATCCAATAAACAGGCTGTGCACAATTTCGGAACATTTACATAGCATAGTGTATGTAAATGTTACAGAACAGCACAATGAACCAAAAACGTAGCAGGTATAGCATTGACGTAAAATGGCTATAACTGTTATGTATGACCGTACTGTCACTATTTCGATGCATAATTAACGTAATATTTACGTAATTTGAATAACATAAATTTTCATTCTCTGAAAACTTCGTAAGTGTTACGTAATTGTGATAATGTTACATTATTTATATATAAATATTACGTGTACGTTCCTTTCTTTTACTGACTTTGTTACGCGAAATATAATTAACATATGCTGACATTTTGATCTCTTGACGTAAAGCCCATGACACATACAAGAACGTAAGGCCGTAACACGCAAGCAGTAAGTGAATTGACCAATCACAGTAGAGACCGTAAGGCCAGTAGCGAATCCAATGTTACGATTTCCTTACTGATTACGTCTTACGGACTTACGTTTTTCTATGTGCTATGGGCTTAACTCTTACAGAACAGTGGAACATCGTTCCGTAATGATTACGTAAATGTTACGGAACGATGTTTATTGAGTATATTACAAATTTTGCTCTGAATGCTCCAAGCATTTATAGAAATAAAATATTCAAGTTATTTTTATGGCGAACTGATATTTTATATTTTAAATGCGTTAGATTCCACAATATTCTACAAGAAATTCTAGAACTTTGTTCGGCATTCAAATACTTTCTGAAATGTTATAATACGTGTTCCAAAGATTTTTTCTGCGCTGAACATCTACGATGTTGTTGGCAGAACTTGCATAGTGCGTCAAGATTTTGTGTAAATTGGGATAAAATAATCAAAAAATAACATTTTTATTTTTTTTTAGTAAAACAATTAATATTAAGTGAAATGAGTTGAGAAGTATTTCAACACGAATGAGGGAGAAGAAAATTATTTTCAATCAAAGTAGATCTTGGTGTTTAATAATATTCATATATATAAGTAACTATACAAATGCGCAATTACACAGATACCATTTTTACAATAAAATAAAAAGTTGTTTTGAAATTATGTCTACGAAAACAGTCATAACGTGAGCAGAGTTAAGAAGTAATGCGTTACTTGTAACGTCGTTATTTTTCTCATATTTTTTTTATTTTTAACGATCGTTACTTTTTTCTGTCTGTAA
This sequence comes from Trachymyrmex cornetzi, assembly GCF_001594075.2. Taxonomy (NCBI): domain Eukaryota; kingdom Metazoa; phylum Arthropoda; class Insecta; order Hymenoptera; family Formicidae; genus Trachymyrmex; species Trachymyrmex cornetzi. The sequence goes on from NW_017296945.1 coordinate 326,752, forward strand.
CGTTATTTTTTATCGTTACTTTAATTTTTTTGGATTAGTTGGATTGAATCATATTTCGATTGCTGGCGCTAAAAGATATTTCGCTTTTGTGTCTCTAGAAGTGTACTTCTAGCTACCCAAGTTGTATCGTAGTTATAAGAAACGAGTGAAATATTTAAAAATTTTCAACTTTCTCTCATTCAGTCCATTCCTCGATCCCTTCCCGAAGGGTATGGAATGAAGAAACGCTTGAATTGCTCGGATCCATCATTAATTTCCTTGTTAAATGAACTATAATCAATTTGACATTTGTTACGGTTACAATTATTCACTGAAGCATTAATGCCAATGGCAAATTCAACAAATAATTCATAAATTGTTCAATGAAATAATTCACGATGTCTCATGTTGATAAAGAACAATGCGGAATTCCATTTCAAGAGAACAGTAATTATTAATTTATATATTAATTATCATAAAGGATTCCCGTAGCATGCAATACGCCGGCGCTAGCAGTCTCATTGTTTGCCGCTCGATCTGAGACTCACTCGCACTTTGATCATACCTCTCCTACTCTAATAAACACTCTGCCATTCTTTCAATCCTATGTCCAATCCATACTTCACGTTAAGCCATCTCTCTCACTCTCCGCGCTAAGCAATGACGCGACGCACAATATAACGCAAAATATTCAATCCGTGAATATTAGCTATTCTTAACATAAGAATTCGTAACATTTCTGGTAACAGCGATGGGATAGTAACAAAAACCGCTGCATTTTAACACAGTAATCCATAAACGCGAAAATATCTAAATTTGTTACAATTCACGACGTAACAATATCACTATTCTCGGATTCGGATCATTTCGAACAGTTGGTATCCAAGACATTTTTGTACCCAACATATAAAAAAAATACAATGACGCACGTATTATGATTAAATATAGGTATCCCTTCGTAACCATCGTACCACAAGAAAATCATTCTATCCATTCATTTTTCATAAGAGATGATTTTTAGCAATGTGTTAGAACATATTTTCTCACATGCGAATTTTAATATTATATTAAATATGCGATAAAAATAGTAACGGTAATTGACAATTTGCCAAAATTATCACTATTATAAGCGCGGTCTGGAAGATTTAGAATTCACAATCTCCTGTAAAAAGACTGTTTGACGGATAGCTTAACTTTTCTTTGCGGATAGATCTTACGAATTTTACGTGGAATCACAGTATATATTAAGTTCGCTTTCCATTACAAAAATGTTCTTCTTTGTAT
>NW_017296945.1:328036-333097 GCF_001594075.2 Trachymyrmex cornetzi
AGATAGATCTTACGAATTTTACGTGGAATCACAGTATATATTAAGTTCGCTTTCCATTACAAAAATTGTTCTTCTTTGTATCGGATATTAAGGATACATTGTAGTGTAAAATTTTTTTAAATCGATTTTTTTATTGCATATATATATATTTCAATGGTACAATATTGCAAAAATATACTCAAAATTTCAGAAAGAAATTCGAAGAATTAACGATTCTACAGCCAAAATTCTTTTTTTACAGCCAAATGTTTAAGGAAGTTGAAGGCAGGCTTACTAATATGGACCAGGAATCGCTGATTAACGGTAAATAGTTTTTAATTATTATTTTATTTTAAAAAAATCTCTAAAAAAACTTTAAACGTGTTTTTCTCGAAACGTTTTTTTGGCGGTTTTAGACACGATTTCGGAAAAACTAACCGATTTTAACAATTCTTACGGCGTTGTATTCGTACATTGACTAGCTATTGCGTAAACTAGAATAAACCGGCTTCACTAAAAATTAAATTTATTATCCGACTTTTTTCAGCGAAAATATACGTTTTTTCGCATCACTTTCTAAAATCAAGTATCAACTCGCGAATTTTAAATATTCTCCAATAATTCTAATTTACGCGATAGCCACGCAAATAAATTTTAAGAAAAAATTTTGTTTTTTTATTTTTGGCTATTGGTTCTCGAAATGTGTCAACCATTCGATCATGTCATTTTTTCAATTCGGCGCCTCTCAACAAATTTCTTGGAATTTTCAAATGAAAATATGTTTGTAAAAATTTTTTTCGTATATTGACATGTGTATTAATAAATATGTGAAAAATTAGAATCGTACGTCTTACAGTTTTCTCTAATAGCGTTTTCCACTGGGAAAACTGATGCAACACTGGTGCGCACTGAGTGCAATTGTGTTGTTCCACTGTGAAAACTAGTTCAGTGTTTAATGTTCCATTGATAAAACTGGTGCAAAAAACTTGCACTGAGTTCAACTTTTGCTCCACTGTCTTTGAAGTCAGTGGAGATCAGTGCAAATTGAAATTGAGGTTGTGTTCGTGCTAAGGTATGATATTATGTTATGATATGATATTACATTATTGTAATTAATGTCATAACAATGACATTGTTTAGTTTCAATGTTTTCAATAATAGCTATGCAATGACATTTTGACGTTTAAAATTCTTTAAATGTAAAAATTTAATTTTAAAAAATGTTTTAAATAAATTAATGAATCAGAATATTGTAAAATAAATAATTTAAGTTTGAACATAGTTATATATATTTTTAGGGGTGTTATAAAATAAATGTCAATAAAATATAGATGTCTAATAATATGTTCCATTGACCCTGCACTAAACCTGCATTATTACTGCACTAGCGCAGTTTTCATCTAAACCTAACCTAGCACGGCGCTAGTGCTGCACAAGTTTTCCCAGTGGAAAACGCTATAAGAAAAATTCCAAAGAAAGCCTTACTTTTAGTGTGGTTACTAGAACGTACCCTTAACCAGCGTACCACAAGGTAAAGATAATTAAATTTTATTAGATGAATTTTAATAAATTTTATAATCGCAAGTTAACAATTGAAAATAAATAAGATTTATTTATTGTTAATATTTTATTCCGTTTATTAATATTGAAGTAACTATTGGTTCAATAAAATTTGTGTTATCATACATATATTTTCAACGCTTCCGTATACTTAATCGCGCATTATTAATTTTTGAATTATGCTACTACATAATAATATCATTTTTATTGTACTTTGAACTGCACTGATAATTGTACCTTGTTAAATATACCAAAATTACTCGTTAAATGGATAATTTTTTCGATAACTATACCCGAAGAATATTTTGTTGATCAAATATGTCTCTCTGTTAATTATTGGGGCATTTCGTTTTACGTATAATGTTCCTTGTTTCATCGAATGTAAACAAGGATAAATGATGCATCATGCGCATTATGTACTCATAATATAATCTATGAAGTACTTACAAAGCAGTATGTAACATTGAAAAATTCAAACTACTCCTATCGCTATGACTTTCAAAATTTCAATACGTTTTTTTCAAAATTATATTGACGACGGAAAGAGAAGACGTTTTTTCATCAACCTTGATACATACCATCTTGTTCCAATTCACTACAGAAAACAACACGACCACAAAAAACAATACAGCATATCCGCCCGATTTTGTGTCGACTGACAATAATTGGACTGCTACAGTGCGCTGAGATTAAAATTAATCATGATTCTTCTGTTACAAGTTTAAAAATCAACAGAATAATTCCAACCAAACTGAAAAATATTAAATAAATCTTAATAACATAATACTTAAAATATAATTCTAGTTTTAGATATAAAATCTCGATTATTGTCATAACAACCAGAATTCTTTTATGACAAAATCCGAGATTTTGGTTTAAATATTATGCTTTTAATTATATACGCGCGCGCGAATCTTATTCATATCAAACCATAATCAAACAAAATTTCTCATGCATTACTGCGAGAATAGAAGGTCTGTTATATACCTGCGAAAGAGTTATCCTAACGGACAAAACTGTGGCATACGTCTGAAAGAAAATATGCTATCATTATACTTAATGAAAACAGTTTTCTTAACCCTTTCGCTCAGAAAGCGGGCGGTCCGTCGGAATACAGCCATTGATCGGGATCCCGCGCCAAAAGTGTACACATTATATGTGGACAGGAGTTTGGCGTTTAAACTGTCATTTTATGCCCGAATTCCATAAACAACGCTACCTTGACATGTTTTTGAAAAAAAAGAGATTGTTCCTTAAAACAAGATAATTATAATTTCTTTGTAAACAGTTTTGTTATTATCTTTTTCATGCTAGTGGCATTATAGGTATCAGTATACTACCGCTATTAATTATGTTTAAATATACATCATTTGATAAAATCAGTGTTAGCAACATTTGGTAAATGGCTGTACAGGATGGTTTGGCGTGATTCTTACTATAATATAAGGAACACTATAAATTACTTCGCGAATGCTGACTGTAGACAGCGTTCGTCTATACGGATCGCATCGTGGATGCCGAACATAGCCAACGTTAGGAGAGAAAAGGTTAAATTTAAAAGAATTAATTATATATAAGATCTTGAATACGTTCTATTTTATATATAGAAAAAAGCCCCTTATTATGAGATAGGTGCCTAATAGAGGTAGCGGCGTTTCTGCTAAACTAATAAACGCTATCTATTGGTTCCACCATGAGTTTATTCCTCTTGGATTGAAAACTATGTGGTAGAAAATTCATTGTTAGATTACGCCTATAGTCATTGTAAAATAAGATTTTAGAATTTGGATGTCTTCAGGTTACATTGAGATGAGCATTTTAACCTTGTTTATTATTTAATAAATAAATATTTGGAAATAAATTTTTCATGTGACGATAGAGTAAGGTCGTACTAATAGAAAAATATTGGATATAATGAATTGTTTGATTACCGAAGTTAGACTTAATGATCGTAAAACCATAAGGCGTGGAAATTGTAATATAACACCCAGGATATTCCTAACATGAAATAACCCATGTCCCTATGTTATAGTGAAAATCGTTGCTAAAGTATAAATGTCATTGTATAATAATAAAAAAGACAATCGGAATGAACGTTGAGTGCCTGTATATTTGCGATGCTTGATTCCAACTATCTGAAAACGAGTTCTGGGTATCTACCGCATGCTCATTTTTCACGCACGCTGACTGTGTTTGTTTGTATTTTAGAAACATTAAATAAAGTTTTTTAATTGCAATACTGACGTACTTTGCGCTTTACTATCGATTTTTCGGGGAATCTCATATTAGGAGCACAATTTTTTTACTTTGCGATTTGCTCACTTTTTACATTTCTCCAATTTTCGAAAAAAATGGGATTTTAATCAAACTTTGCGTAACGTTATCTTAAAGCTTATTAAATTCCCTTCAAAATGACCTATTATTTTTTAAAATTCTGCCTATAGACTTCTAGCATTTACTCAAAATGTACTCGGTATCTCATAATAGGGGCCTTACCTCTAAGTATTTATTCTATTATATACGTACAGAGTATGGCAGTAACTCTCTCCACTTAGAATATTTCAGCTATTTTAGAGATATGAAATGATATATTTATTGAATTTGTTTAAAGTATCAAGAGAGGTACAATATCTTACATTAGTAATAGTTCTTCTATGTGTGGAGGCGCTCGGAGATTTCAAGATTACCTCCACTTTTTTAAATGGAATGGTTTGCTTTTCTTACATAATATATATGATTCCTTTAATAATTCTGCATATAAAAGTATTAAGCTAGTGATATCAAAAAGTCAATAGTTTACAAGATACTTTGTACTTTATTCTGGCATATATTCAATATTGACATAAAATATTAAATACTCGTAAATTATTAATTTTTTTTTAATCCTTAATAACTTTTATGAACAGAATAATGAGATGAATGAATTGATGGAAAGAACTCAGTGAGAAATGACAATGAAATCGATGTCGAATGGACGTCAGTTTGATGATTTCGATGTCGAATCAACATCCATTCGATATCGATTCTATTGTCATTTCTCACTGGGAAATCACATAGCTGCTTATTTAAAAAAATTATCCTTTATACGTACATATTTATTTTAAAGCAACTATGTGTTTTTCATCCACCAATTGATTCATCTCATTATTATGTTTATAAAAGTATTAAGGTTATAAAAAAAATTAATACTTAATAAATTATTAAATATTTGATGTTAATATATGCCGGAATAAAATATAAAACATCTTGTAAATAATTGATTTTTTGATACACTACTTTAATACTTTTATATGTAAAATAATTAGAGGAATCATATTTAGTAAAACAATCATTCAATTTCATTTAAAAAAGTGAAAGTGACCTTGAAATCTTCGAAGCGCCTCCATCCATAGAAAAACTATTAATAGTATATTATATCCCCTTGATGTTGTACACAACTTCAATAAATATAATATTACATATCTCTAAAAATAGGAGAAATATTCAAAGTGAACAGATTTATTGTTCCATCATGTATATATT
>NW_017296945.1:333152-334314 GCF_001594075.2 Trachymyrmex cornetzi
TTGCATAAATTTTATCAAATGGATGAGTAAATATAAGACATTATTATAAAACGTCAATTATGTTACTTTGTCGCAGATATTAAAGAGCAACCATATCCCTTACGTTTAATGACATTTTTGTTACTTTTAGCTTCAATATATGTCAAAATCAATCCATTTTTTAGTTTCAAAGTAATTTCTTGCTACATATAACATATACTATTATATAATAATATAATAATAAGGTTCAATATGTATAAAACGAATGAGTATTAAAAGGGCATAGAACCAATATTTTAACAAATAATTATAATTAGAATAATAACATTAAATACATAAACTACATAAATACATACGTTTCGACTCCGATCGGGTCATTTTCAATGCAAAAAACAATAATTTTTTAACTTAAACATCCGGTAATAATAAAAAACTTCAAATTACATAATGAAAAATTCAAATCACATAATGAAAATAAAAACAAAATAAAATAAAGTCGCTGACAAAATATAAATACATAAAAAATTAATCAATTAATTGTAACATTTCATAATGAGTAAATAATACAATGTCTTAAATAGCTGTTGCAAAAAAGTCAAAACTTAAAAGAAAAGAGTAAGCACATATCACAAAATCTTAATTCTGTAAGAATGTTCATGTCACAATATCTTGATTCTGTAAGAATGTTCATGTCGTTCGAAGTCAAATATAAGTAGTCCCATTGAAATAAAATTAAGTTGCAATAACGAACATCTTATCAAAAGAGAAAACTTAAAAAAAAGTTATGACCTATTAAAACTATGTAGACACGAACATCTTCTCCGATGACAATGGAAAACGAATTAATTTATAATATTTCACATGTATATTAACTTAAATACAGTTTAACCATTTTGCACTTGTAAAAGCAACCGCTCACGAGCACGTCAGACAACATAATGTCTATTTACTTTAATATACATGTGAAACTTTAATATACATGTGAAATATTATAAATTAATTCGTTTTCCATTGTCATCGGAGAAGATGTTCGTGTTTACATAGTTTTAATAGGTCATAACTTCTTTTTAAGTTTTTTCTTTTGATAAGATGTTCGTTATTGCAACTTAATTTTATTTCAATGGGACTACTTATATTTGACTTCGAACGACATGAACATTCTTACAGAATCAAGATATTGTGA
>NW_017296945.1:334706-340763 GCF_001594075.2 Trachymyrmex cornetzi
TTATATACTATTATATTTTATAAATTGCGAAAAGAACATATATTTTATTGCAATATATAACATTTAATTAACGAGACAAAATGATACGTCCCTTAATCTTTCTATTCAAGAGTCTTTTATATTTGCAACGGAATACAACATTTAATATCAAAAAATTAAAGACGAAGCATCACAAAATGACAAAATTTTATTAAAATAACTTTAAATTTATTTTACCTCTACGTGGGACACGTAGAGGTAAAATAAACGTTTATTATATATTATCGGTCTAGCCATTATTAAAAAAACCGAGAATTTTGGATGCTCGGATGCCCGCAACTCGCTGACTCGCGTAAAGACACGTGTCTCGCGCTGCGCACGCACTTGGCGCGAGACACTGTCGTGTCCCTTGATATAAAATTATGCATAATTATGTATGAGCAATTTTTTAATATTTTTCCAAACTTCTTTTTTTCTAAAACGAACGATTCGAAAATTATCCCTTTAATTATTTTTTATGTTTTCATTTACTAGTATTATTTCTATTACACTAAAAAGTAATTTTACAAAAGAAAGTGGGATGTATGAACATGTATAGACATATTTCATATATAATTATACATGTTTATATGAATATTTATGTACGTTTATGTATGTTTATACATATTGATACATACTCATGCACGAAAAATTTTTTACCGGATATTGAATAGAAGCAAGGTCGACATATAGAAATGTTTAAAAAATAAATTACTAAAAATTAATATAATAAAACACTATGAATTTATTAATTTAACATATTATATTCTTTTATATGTATTTTTAGGATATTTTTACATATCAACACCAACTACAAAATCCTCATAAATTATTTTCAATTCTATATGCCAAAATGTATTGAGCTTATTTTTCGGAATATTTATAATGTGATAGTAGGATACAGATCGTACGATAGTAGAATATTGACAGTACGATACACTAGGATAGTAGAATATTGATAGTATGAAATAACATTCAAAAATTCGCTTTTGTTATATAAAGTAACAAATAATTTTTGAAACTTTTTCTAACTTATCCTTACCTATGGCGTTAGAATGTGAGTACAAGTATTCTAAAATGTATAAGGCGTCGTCTACAATACACGGAGTAAGAAGCAAGAGTAAGAAATTGAACAATCACAGTCGAATGTGAGAAGAATAATCGACTGTGATTGGTTAATTTCTTACTCTTACTTCTTACTCCGTATATTGTAGACGACGCCTAAAAGAATAACACAATTTTGTTATTTAATAACACAATTGAATATAATTGAATGATTTTGTACACAATCATTCAATTATATTTATGTAGATATCCGTATTTTCAGCGCTAGTAAAATTAAGCATAAGAAGTTAAAATTCTAAAATAAAATTTTGTTCTAGTTATTTACCTGTTCACGTAAATTCTCATCGAGGTTATAATTGGACAATTTGTGAAGAATTGCTACCGTCTCATTTATCTGAAATTATGTCAACAAAAAACGAAGGTTTGGTTAATTATATACATTAACGGACACCGCGCCGATGACCTTGACCTTGACATATGTTGTCAAAGTCATGGCCCTGAGAAAACTCCGACAGATTTTAGGTGGCGGTCGTTCTTTGTTAAAAAATTATTAACAAAAACAGTTTAAGAAGGATATTCTTATTCACCCATATAAAAAAAAATTTTCTGCTTTAAAGTATATTTTACAACTTTCCACGAGAAGTAACTCCCAATCCACCTACCCCCCTGCTTGGGGGCGCACGACTTTCATATTTTCTTATATAACTTTTGTTCTTAGAACAGACAATTTTTGCTGCGTTACTCTGCATACATGCATGGTTTTCGATACATGATTTGATTAGGGTTAGGTTATTATATACTCATGGGTGTGTAATAACCTAACCCTAATTAAACCATGTATCGAAAACCATGTATGCAAAGTAAAGAAGGAATAAATTTTTTTGGTTCGTTATTGGTTAAAAAGTTATTAACAAAAGAAGTTTGAAAAATAACTTATTATTTCTGCTATATATGCAATATTAAATACTATTCTACATAGGGTTTGACTTTCAACACGAAGCAACTTTCACTCCTCTCCACCCTTGATTTAGGGGCGCACGACTCTCATCCGCGACTCTCACCCCCCTGCCTTCCTGCCTTAGGGGCGTATGACTCTTACCTCCGACTCTCACCCCCCTTCGATCCTGCAAAGAGTTGCTGGACTTCCACAATTGTCTGTTGGACAACATATGTCAAAGTCGCGGTCGTCGGCATGGCGCAGTGTCCTTTACAGTGCACGACTATCAAACATATTTTGAAGCAGGGAATTTTCGTGTTATAGTTGAATTTTCTTTTTAATAACTTTGTAACGAAGATCAACCGCCACCTAAAACCTGTCGGAGGTTACTGATGACAACATACTTCAAGGTCAAGGTCATCGACGTAGTGTCCGTTAATGTATATATAATTACGAAAGTTAGTAGTAAAACTGAAAACTTTGCATTCAATGACTCAGATTTCAAATAAAACTTTGTCATGTCTAACTTTATTGTTGCTTCTGCTTATTATTCTAGTTATAAATAGTTATATTAATGCTTTTGTTCTATTATAATATATATAATACCTTATTATAAACAGTTTGATATATGTAGTGTAATGTGAGAAATAAAATAGTCATTAAAACGACACAAAAATAGATATTTAAAAAGATAAATGTAGAATGAAATGTCCATATACTCCGATAACCTCCAAGCAAATGATATATTGATAGACAGATATTTACAGCTTTGTGAAAGTACCATACCATCTGTGTTAACATTTGTACTTTGAATACTTTGTTTAGTTTGCGTGATATAAGGCATAGTTGTAGATGGACGTGCCTGTAAATAAATTGTAATTGTTATAATTAATCAAACCGAGAGACATATACGTGTTACGTCCAACGGACTCACGCAGCCATTTTTTTCTCTTTCTCACGGAGACCTGAAGTTATCAACGCGTAAGACAGTTAAAAAGTAATAAAAATCTTTCTCACGAAAAATTAAAAGCAAAGACTTCAGTATCTCCTCGTTAAGGTCAGATAAAATAAAGTTAAAGTCGGTGAACGCAGGGAGCTAATGAGCATCGTCGATGACATCCTCCTTGGACAACGCTATTATAAATGATAACTAACGTCAGTGAAAGCCCGATACTGGCGCCTAAACATTTTTCTGACAGCTAAGTCGTGGACGATTCTCACGATGCGGATAAGGAAATTATATTTTTAACGTAGAATTTTATATAAACTTTAGTGTTTTATTACTCTTGCGGTACACAACGTGTAATTATTTCACCTAATTCAAATTAATTATTCTTATATGAATATACATATATAAGATGTCTCATTTCAACTGTTGCATCAAATTAAGTCAAAACGGAAAGGGTATAGGAATTAGGGTAAGGAAAAGTGTATATAAGATAAAAGTGAAACGATTTCGATGATATGATACTTTTGATACTTTTTGAACATATTTTGTTACCTTGGTTTTTTTTTAGGAACAGAAGCATGTAAAAGATGTTACTATACAATTCAAGGATATATAAGCCCTGCCAAGAAAATCAAATTTGGAAATATGTTTAATACTTCCATTTCAAATAAAATATATACATCTGAAAGTTATGTGAATAAGATTTTTTTTTATTTAATAACGTATTTTTGTAGATTATTTACTTTAATGCATATTATTTTTAGTTTAAAAATTAAAATTTTTTTAGTCTTAAAAAAGTTTACATTTCTCTTGTATAAGTACTTTAAATGTTCACATAAAATAATTTATACGAAGTTTTATTGCGATTCACTGATTATTGTTACAGAGATATACAACAAATGAATATTTTGTTTATTTAATGGACGACTAGTTCATTCATCGCAATGTAACTCAACATAAATAATTCTGAATACATAATGTACTTTTATTAATTGAGATTTTTATCATTCATTCCATATATTGCATTTTCATATAATTTTATTCGAACACCGATTAAAAAAACACTCCTATTTAATAAAATAACTTATGATCCAGATAGTAAACGATCACTTTTGTAGTATTATTTTTAAACGTGATTTATAGTAATAATCTGTAATTTTTTCATAATTTTGTTTTCACTTTGAAAATATGTATAAAAAATCCTTAATTCTCTGCTTCTACAATTAATCGACTATAATACCTATTCAAATTTTTTTTCCACCATATAATTTTAAAGGGATCGTAAAGACGAATAGTCATGTTGTACATCGACTTGCACACCGAAGATTTATGTGTTATTTACATCACTACATTATACTACATCTCACGCACATGTTGGTACTCGTAAATTTTCGCATAACAATAACGTTCTAATTGGACGTCTAAGTCCAATTTTAAGAAATCCACTTTGGTTTTTCATGCAAACGACTATTCTGTGAATTACTATTTCATAAATACAGATTGCACAACTATTATATGAAGCAAATATTGTTACGACGTAAGCTCTGGAGCACCATATTGGACTAAGAAATGATACAGAAAATCTTAATTTCGAAATTTTTTGTTATTCTTCGCATTAAGACTCTACTTCGCAGACACGTATTAATGCGTATTGTTTAATTCTGGAAAAGGATTTTCGAATAAGTAACAGAAACAAAGGTAATTGTTATACAAAAATTATATGTGCCTCGGTAATACAGATGACTTAAAAATCCACTTCCTTCTTAAAGGACCGATCTTTCCCCTGCTTTATGACATTCTAACTTGGCTACTTTTTTCTTATATTAATTTCGTTTTGAAGGCAGAATATGTGTTTTATAAAAGAGAATATTTTAATACAGAGAATTTGTCTGCTTTACTACTTTTGAGAAGAAACGAAGTATTAAATGTACCTTAATATCATCAATTTTATTTGAAAGTATATGTCAGGATTATTAAAATTTGTGAAAGGTTGCCCATTTTCTAAAGTTTTATTTTACAAAAAAATACGTACGCACAATGAATAATTCTATTAAACAAACAAGTATATGTTTTCTTTACACCAGATTTATCTCATTATTCTATTCATAAAAGTATTAGCATATTACGATTATCAAAAAATTAATGGTTTACGAGATATTTAATGTGTCATGTCAATTATGTGCCAGAGAAATGTATCTATAATATTTCGTGAATTATTGATTCTTTATATGTATTTCTTAATACTTTTACATGAAAAATGATTATAGAAAAACCATATTACGTAAAAAATCATATAAGTCCATTTTAAAAATCGCCGATAAACATTATATCTTCTTCATTGCGTCTCTCATCGTATCTCTATTTAAAAAAGAAAATTGTGATCACAATAGGCCTCGCTCGAAGTAGTTGCACTTTCATAGAAAACATTTTTTAATACTTTTTGAAATATGTCAATGTGAAAGTTAGATTGAGACATCCTATATATATATATATACACATTCGCGTGAATGTGTGTACACAGTAATTCTATTAACTAATTATTACATTAAAATCCATATAACATATTGATTGTGATCTTTAAGCTCTGTTATCCGTTGATGCACAAAGATGGATCCGTTTTGTCTTCTGTAATCTGCACTGCTTTCGAACAGATCAGAATATAATACACGTAAACGTTCATTGATTCGATGAAATCTGGAGCTTATACACCTGAATTAAGAAAATTATATCTTTTATTAACATCATAACATATACATTATGCATAAGTTACAAAAATTAATTATGTATAAGTATATTAACGCGTTAATAAATAATCAGAATAAAAAGGAAAAAAATGAAAAAATTCGAATTATTTTTTCAAACTGCGTAGCGTCAATTCAATCGTAATATAACTACTTGTTGACATGCGGCGCAGCTCTCCCTTGCAGTTATATAGAAAATGTTCAAGTTGGTTAAATGTTTTTTTTTTTTCAAGTTGTCAGTGAAGTACGCACCAAGTTTCAGACTGGTGCGATCCTCAGTTTGTTTTCGGTGAGCCATTAAGTAAGACGCTCTTGAGAGTATTCTGCGATCTTGATATGTGGCGACA
>NW_017296945.1:341187-353965 GCF_001594075.2 Trachymyrmex cornetzi
CCGCGCCTCCCTATTCTCCAGAAATGGCCCCTTGTGACTTTTTCCTATTCCCTAAACTCAAGAGGACCCCTAAACTTCGTTTTTCAACGATAGAGGAAATAAAGAAAAAATCGCTGGCCGAGCTGAAGGCAACACCTAAAGAGGCGTTTCAACAGTGCTTTGCAAGCTGGAAATAACGTTGGCAGAAGTGTATTGTATTATAGGCGAACTACTTTGAAGGAGACAATATCAAAATTGATGAATAAATTAATACTTTTTGAAGAAAATTACAATTCTCGTTTCTTTTTGATCACACCTCGTATATATTCGCATGCATGTGTGTACACAGTAATTCTATTAGGCATTTATTACATTATAATCCATATATATTGATTGTGATCTTTAGCTTCTGTTATCCGCTGATGCACAAAGATGGATCTGTTTTGTCTTCTGTAATCTGCGCTACTTTCGAACAGATCACAATATAAAGCACGTAAACGTTCATTGACTCGATGAAATCTGGAGCTTACACATCTGAATTAAAAAAGACTTAGTTATATCTTTTATTAAAATTATAACATACGCATTATGTATAGGCACATTAACGCTAATTGTGATAATATGTAATAAATAATCAGAAGTCGGACTAAATAAGAATTTAATTATTATGTATTGAACGTAATTCCTGCCGTTTTTCATCTCCAAAATTGATTTGTTTCGAAAAGAAGATGAATGAATACCTTCATTAAAGTAATTTCCTCCATTTTCTACTCTGTTATTAATTAATAATACATTATTTAAAGCAACGAAGATCTAGTTCCGACCGTAATGAGCATTTTTAATTTCTAGTATTGATTGTATTTCTCACATATACGATCTATAAAAATATAAATAATACTTTATTAATAATACTTTGATTAAGGTATTTCCCTTCGAAACAAATTAATTTTGGAGACGAAAAACGGCAGGAATTAAGTTCAACACCTAATATTTACTTTTTGTGTTACAATGTAATATTTAATATACAGCCATTGACAAAATTATTAGGCACCTTATTTATTTAACAATTTCTTCAATTTATAAGGAAATAAATAACACTATCTTTATAAATGTTATCATTTATTTCTTAAATAATCATATAAACTAATATTTGCTTGGTCCGCCATTATTTTTTATGACTTCTGCTATTCTTTTAGGTAAGCTATGTACTAATCTTTCGCATATAGTAGGTGATATTTTCTCCCATTCTTCGAAAATCGCAATCTTGAGCTCAGTAATTGAAGTGCACTTGCGAGCGCGGACATGTTTCTTCAAATGAGCCCATAGATGCTCAATTGGATTGAGATCTGGACTCTGTGGTGGCCATTCAAACAGCTTAATCTTATTTCGCTTAAACCACGCAATGCTCTTACGTGCAGTATGACAGGGAGCATTATCTTGTTGGAATATCACTTGCTCTGTCTCCTCTTTAAATATTTTTGCCATAGAAGGCTTCAATGTCTGTCCTAACATGGCTGTATAAATTTCTGAGTTCATTCGACCCGAACAAATAAATAGAGAGCTTATGCACATTCAGTTGTGAAAAATTTAGAAAAAGCAAGGGTGCCTAATAATTTTGTCAATGGCTGTATATGTGAGGAGCAGAACTTTAAAATGTATTTTATCCATAATTTATAATTTTTATATAACGAAAAGGAACCCACCTAACCTAATTTGACCCTATAATATTTAACACTACACTGTTAAATATTATAGGGTCAAATTAACTCAATGTGAGCCACCACTGCTCCTACTCAATAACAACGTTATTTTTTACTAAAACAATGGTTATATTTGACACTATACAGTATCAATTTAACATTATATAATGTCAAATTTAATTATTACTTTAGTAAAAAATAACGACATATTTAGTAGGAGCAGCTGTGACTCACAATGAGTTAATTTAATCCTATAAAATTTAACAGTGTAAGCACCTTACAGGAAATAACAATTAGTCAATCAGTAAGCTGAGAAATATTAAACGAAATTGCTAAACAATTGTTAAAAACATTAAACGATGCATTTTAAGGAGGTTTTTACGTTACAGAGGTAAAAAACATCGATTTTTTCCTGTTTTTTTTAAAGCTTTGTCTTAAGAATATTCCATAACTTAAGAATATTCCATAAAAACGTATTATGGAAGAAACGATAATTGTCCAAAATACACGAGATAAAATGACGTGGTGTTTGGGGCCGCTTCATCGATTCAAATAGCGCGCATTAATCAATTGCTATAACCGGCGCTCGCCATTACTTATATTCAACCCTTCGAAACCATTCTAGAACGATTCTATCGAACAAAGCAAAGTTTCGTTCCTTTCTGAGTGTCACAATCGCTCCTAACGGAAAACGGAGCGGTGCTTGTACTAAAATGTTTCAGAACTTTATTCGCGTTTTTCTTTACCATATTTCGAATATAGTGATCACAATTCCAAAAAGATTATTAACCCGATTGACTTTTACTTTTACGGTTATACTCAGAAAACATGTCATTAACACCTAAATTAGAATTAATAGTCTACGTTAATTTTTTCCATTTTTTTGATTGTCAAATAAAAAAAAATGAAAGAAATTCGAATTATTTTTTCAAACTGCGGAGACGTAGCGTCAATTCAATCGTGTTATAACTACCTGTCGACATACGACGCAGCTCTCTCTTACAAGCAGAGATGGAAGTTACTTTTACTGTTAGTTATGTAGTTACTTTTTTATGAAGATTATACTGTTACTTTTTATGTTCCAATTTTACTGTTAGTTTTGCCATTATTTTTTTTATGATGACATATGTCAAGATCAAGTTCATTCGAGATGAAAATTCTGACCGTATATTTATTCGATTACATTACTCAACATTACTACTTTCACAGCGTTTTTTTAAAGATGTTCATCTCTTACGACTATTTAATAATAAAAAGTAGGGATTAATTATTTATTTTAAATATCCATGTTGTTTAATATATTTTTAATACTCAAGGTATTGTATATACATGTTTTGTACAGACAATACAAACAACATACATATGTAGTCAAGGTCATGGTGATGACTTCCATTCTTTATATGTTACCAAAAGATCTTTATGTGTTTCACACTGTAAAGATTTTGAGGCACAATGTCAATAAAAATAGCTTACAAAGTAAATGTATACACATGTATAATATTATACTAACCCAAGGATAGCTGCAGCGATCAGAGCACTTAAGGCAATAACGTATGACGGATAATTATACAGAAACGCAAAATACGTCACAAGAATAAACCAGGTGAAATTCATGTCATTATTTAAATTAAAGATCATAACATAATCATTAAACGCTACCATATGAAAAACGTATACAATCCATCCGATTATTATTCGATTTATCCAATTACGTAGCCTTTGGTATTCCTTTGGCGTTCCGAGAACTTCCAACGTGTGGTCTACTATAGTAAGTTCACGTAAACACGTTTTCAATTCCTTTAAAAAAATCATATTGATCGATTATTCGGCACAAAGAAATTATTGTAATTTTATATTAGAGTGAAAATTGTAATTGCAATGTTTACACGGAATGCGACAGATAAAGAGTTACATTATAACAATGTAAGCATTAAAATTGATCTGTAAAAAAAAAATTTTTTTTTTTTTTAAGTTTAATTTAGTTTATTGCAAAACGCTGTAGAAAAGATTACATGCTAAGAGAGTAATAAACATGAATATATAATACGTTAGATAAGACGATAATAGCTTGCAAATGGGGCTAGGCGTCAGCAAATCTGCTATTACAAAGCCTTCCAGCAACAAAAAACCGCGACTAAGCAACGATGCATGAGTGATGAAACAATAGTTAAAATCATATACATACTCACGCATACACACACGCAAGCACCTACATATACCACTCATGTCAGTCTCGTTTAAATACTATGAGTGACGCGATGAAACGCGAGGCAGCAGAACGAAAGCAGGACAAAGAGGGAGATATTTTTATTAATACAGTAAGAGAATTACAATATTTGACTGAGGCAGGAGAAAGCAGCACAGAACTCAGTGGAACGATGAATGAGAAGGATAAGTAATTTTGGTATCTGGTTACAAAGGGTTAAAAGTGAATTGAAGCTCAGAGTTCAATTGAAGGAGGCGTCGCAGATATAAGGGAGCATCAGAGTGAAGGAGAGGAAAAACCTAGACAGTATAGGTGGAGAATAAAATGTTGCCACATCCTAAGCCAGCCGGATCTCTGGTAATACGGAGATATATGGTCGTATTTACTGACGTAATAAGAGAAGCAGAGGTAAAAAATTTATATAGGCTGTACACGATCTAGGAGTTGTTGATTAAGAGCCGGAACGTAGACATCGGCCAAATCAAATAGCGAAATAACGCTTAAATGAGAAGTGAGGAGTTTCTGAGAGCATTAAAGGATGTGGCGAAGGGACTAAAGAAGATGTAGACGGGCGTATGCAGCTCGTCACACTTGACGGTCACGTTTGACGAATATGAAGATTGAACATGGATACCAAGAATCTCAATAGAGGTGGAGCGAGGAATTGGAAGGGAATTAAGAAAAATATGGAAGGATTGAATACGAGATAATAATGTTGAGGAACAGGAAATAAGCAAGGATGATTTAGAGTTTAGAGGGATTTAGATGCAGCGAATTATTAGTAGAGACCATTCAGCAATAGATTATAACAGCGAAATTCAGTTGGACATTAGGGGTCTGCGCTGGGTGCTATCTTGCACAAAAATTAATTGTGAATAACAATTTAAATTTGTACGTTTCGGCTCACGTTTTGAGCCAGCCTCGCCAATAACAATTACCGCTAATCGTGCTAAATATTATGTCGAACTCTGTATCACAAAATCGCTGTTCCCTCCAATTATGCAGTTGCAGTAGTGGAAATGCGATGAGAAACCATCATCCTCAACATAGTCTGATGTTGTGCCAACCAGTTGCAAAGCTGAGTGGAGTAAATGATCGATCTCAAGATATTATTTGTATCAAGATTTTTTGAATAGATGAAGATTTATTTTATGTTATTTACAAATGATGGCAAAACTCACCCAACCTCCAACAACGATCGCACGTGGATCCAAACATCATCAATTAAACATATTTATGATTGACGATTGTCAAAGTTAGACTAAAAATAATTTAAGAACCAAAAAAGACAGTGATGTTTTTTACCATGTTGATCACATAATAACCGTTAAAAACAAAAAGTGAAGTGTAGTGAGAACAGAAGCGTGTCAGTCAATTATAAAAATACACATATTATAACTTGTAGAGAATTCCTATTTAACCATGATTTAATGCCTCAGTATCAGTTTGAATGTTGAAAACATTTGATTAACGATTATATTTTGTTGATATTATATTTTGTTGTAATAATTAAAGAAGTCTATAATTTTGTATATTTCACTACTTCAATTGTTTATTCGGCAATAGATTTTAGAACTTCATTTAAAGCAGAACAATCAACTAAAGCATCGAATGGAAGAAAGGATTTGAGAAGAATTACATCGTCTGCATAAATGAAGAGATCGGAGGATAGAGAAACGTTAGACAAATCAGAGACAAAGATATTAAAAGTAAAACTACGAGAATGGAACTCTAGAGTATTCCACATAGAATGGCACGAGCAGAGGAGGAAAGCGGAAAAGGATTATATATGAGGACTTGCTGCGTGCGATTTGTAAGTAACAAGCAGTTTAGCGACAGGGCCAAATAATATAGACTGCATAGCTTCAGCTTGACTGATATTAGGTGACGGTTGAATGTATCGAAAGTCTTTTATAAATATTTTTCATAAATTTATATTTGCCTATAATTGTGAATTTAAGACTCCTTTAATGCTCTCATTTAAAGATACTATTAAACAAATGACAAGTAATATTAAAAGATCAAGTATTAGTATATAATGGCTGGGAGTACATTTTAAATTTTTACCTTAAAAAGACACATACTAATGAGAATTAATGCAATGGTGGCAAACGGTACGATATCATCGGTGTATATTGTTTTATGTGTCTGGTAACGTCGGATGTATACTGGATAGTAAAAGAAGTACATATAAAAACTCCATTTGGCCAAAGCATACAGGCAAGAAATATATGTCCTAACTTGTCCAACAGGATATTCAAACATGCCCAAATTGCAGAACACGCCGATGGTCATTAGTGGTGCCAGCGTTCTTTCTAGTGTCTCTGTCATAGTTTCCGAGTGGTCGGCTAATATTTTAACTGAATTAGTTCTTGCTGCTCGAGACACAAACACGTTTTAATATTTTTTATAAGATTGTCAGAAATAGTTTTCGCACTTTCTCTAAGAACGTTGTGAGAACTACACTGGGAGATATAACGTATGTTAAATGCCGTTCAACCAACACACAAGTATTGAACAACGGAATAGACACACAGATAATCTAGATTAGATTGTCATTCTTTTCACAATTTTTATTTATAGATGTGTATGTTAAGGCCACTATTTATGAATTACCCTTGAAAAAAAATTCATATTTTTATCTAGAACGATATCAAACATTTAATGAAATATTTAATAGTTATGATCGATCATAAAGATTACATTATGGATGAATTTATTTCAAATCGGTACCGTTTTATATGTTTTAACTATAACTGAATGAAGTAATGACATTTGTCCACAATTATACCCCATGTACTGCTTGTGGATCAGTTCCAAATGCTTTATTCTTTTTGGATTTATTTTCAATTGAACATAATATTGACTTTTTTCATGAAATATAACGCTATTTACTACCTCCTGTAAAAGCCATAAGATAATTCTGATGATATTACACTTTGAATGAATTTTTATATATATCCTACTTTATGCCTCATGTTTTATTATTTAACGAAGTTAATAAAATGTACAGCGTTATAGATAATAAATAAAAAACAGTGGACATTTGAAAAAGATAAAGTATATGCTAAAAAAATCTTGTGATATACGTTATTTCATAGAAAATACTATAATTATTTAAATGTACAACGCTATAATTATTTATATATATATAATGTTGTATAACGTATGTATGTGCCCTTCAACCAGCAAGTATTGAACGACAGAATGGGCACACAGATAATCTAGATTAGATTGCATTTCTTTTTGCGGAATATTTATTCATGTGTTATTATGAGGGATAAACGATATATACGTTACGTTACTATAAACGATATATACGATACGTTACTATACATAAAACATTGTGCCTTTATACTAGATGCAAATACGTTTAATGGATGCTTTTACTCACATGGCTTCTAACGACACGTGTCGACATGAGTTCAAGCTAATAATTTTAATAAAATATTTTATATATTGAAGTTATACGCACAATCCGGGAAAAAATATATCTTATATAATTATATATAGGTAGAAAATATAAAAAATGTAAAAAAATATAAATATAAAATTATATAAAAAATTGACATATATTTCTTACAACTATATGTACATAAGACAAGAACTTTGTGACATTTAATCATTTCCAGAAACTTTTTGCGATTGCTTTCTAAAAAATATTATAAGATTGATTAAATGAATTATAAGTAGACATTTCGAATAATTTTAATTTAAGGATAAATTATTTAAGGATAATTTATCGACAATGATTCCATGTTGCTGATATAATAATAAATTACATTTTATACACTTACAAATCCACAGATATGCACTGTGGCTTCGACAAAGCAAGGCAATGAGAATATACGAATTATGGATCCGCTGTTGATGTGATTCGTTTTTTCCTTTACACTCTTTACACGTATTTATCAGAATATTTACAATGAATATAAAAATCTATCTTCTATACTACCTATATGCTAAATACAATTCTCTCGACCTGTCAATTCTAGCTAAAACGATTATCAATATTATTGACAATAATCTCTTCAAAATCGAATTAAATTAACTAAATTGCAATTTTTTAAATTCAAGAGATGTTATTTAGTTAATTTTTTAAATTCAAATATAGAATTTCAAGATTCTAAATGTACAGCGATATCAATATTTCCTTAAATTTACAAATATGTAGGAGAAAATTCGGTTTTTTTTAGATCTGTTGGAATTTAAGTTCTCAAAAATTAGACTTCGAAAAAGAACATAAAAATTTGACTATTTAGGTCTTTTTTGTTGCTAAAAACTGGTACATTATACATACTTAAAATAAAATAGATATTTAAAATTTTAAGAGAGTAAGATAGAAAATTTCAAACTGCAGCGACAAAAATCAGGCCTGCTTTCTCTCTACATTTACATTCTCCATTTTTCATCTGCTGCAATTTTTTATTATTATATTTAATTCATCTATGCTCTAATCATCTGTGTTAACTCACATATTTCTGTGACAAACTTACCTCTAAAAAAATATATGTATTTATATTGCGCCGAAGTCTCTCCCGTACTTCAGGCCATCTCTTATTTATCGCCAAGAAATCAGATCACAAAAGAGGATCTCCCTACAACATAGTAGTTTTGTGTTCAGGGCACCTATCGTATACAACAAATCAGAATGAATTTTGATCGGAATTATTCCGTTTTTTCTAGATTTCTATTGCGTTTAAAAAAGGGAATAATTAATTCCGATCGAAATTCATTCTGAATAATTCCATAATACATCCTACAGTTCTGAGCTTTTAACACTTCTGTCATTTCTCAATAAAGTTCTCATTCCCGTTGTATTGTTGTGCACATTTATTTCAGTGCGATTAATGTGTCCTCTATATGCGAAACGTGTGAGCGTAACAATATATACACTTATATTATAATTATCTATACATGTATATAAAAATAATTCTTCCTTAAACGCGTTAATGTTAATTTACTCACAATAAGAGGTATAAGTAATCGAACAGGCTAAGTTTCACACTTCTTGATGAAATATCTAGGTCTAGACTATGATATAAAAATAATGTATCATGCAATGTAATAATACTGTAACAACAGTTGCGCCGTGATCCATGCGAGTTTTACAAATTTTCTGATTGTTTGCTGAACTGGCGATAATCGCGCATCGAAGTAGCAGAGAATCCGTGATTATTAAAATGAAAGATTAACTAGATGGAACTGTACAGTTTGCAGTAGAGCGATTATTAATTTATAATGTGCCGCCAAAGCATTTTCGTCAGTTCTGAATACTCTAATACTCTATCGGCATTCCCGAGATCGTAAACCTGATATAATCTTTATCCTTCTTATTTATTTACGTGTTTCCTTTTTTATCTTCAAATTTGCTTCGAATTTTCTGAATTCTGACCATTCCTAGATCTACCTTACGAATCTCGCTTAATTAACACTTAATTAGTTTTAAATTTCATTTGCATCATAATATCCTAAACGTCCTATAATTTTATAGAATTAAATAAATTTTTTAGAAAAAAATTTATAGAATAAAATAAAATTTTAATGCGAACAGAATGTAGAGTACGGTGATAAATATGCGAGAGAGTAAACGATAATGAATTCTAAATTCTCAGACTGCGCGTTCCACTTTTCTTCTTGTATTTAAAATCACAGAATCTAGCGTAATAATTGCAAAAACTGTCGGAATCTTCATGACTTAATCATAATATTCATCAGACACAATTGCAAAAAGTTAACTCCGTGGATACATCAAAACGCCGTGAATCCACGATTCTGATGGCAGTTATGGGCGACGGAAGCCAGGACCTCCGCCATCGCCTTGCCGGTCTCCTGCACCATGCTTTTCAAGTAGCCCGTGTCTTTTTGCAGCAGCATGTAAGGATGATCGAATTCCTGCGTACGATATATAAAAGTTCGCAGTTTAAGAGATAGTTTATATCGAGGCTGTTATAAATAAGTAAGAAATGAAACATTTTCTCAACGTAATCAGTATTAGTTACGTAGTCAAGATTTTGTAATTCTGTATCAACTAATAAGTGGCTTACTCCACAAAAACTCTAATAAAACAATACAAAAATGATCAAAGAGTATATTCGCAGGATTCATACAATAAAATATTTATATAAATCCAGATATAATTTATGTTGCTTTAAAAGATTGTAAATAAATTTCATAATCTGGAACAAGAAGTATAAAATATGTCAGAAGAATGACCGATAAATTCATAGTTACATTAACTTACCACAGAAAGGAAAGATTTTGTGACCTACTTAAATTCATTCGCTGGGTCGCTCTAATCATAAAATTCATAAAAAGACAAAATAAAAGAAAATTGACTCACTACCACGTTTTCGGCGTCTATCACCAAGATACGATCGCTGTCCATAACGGTGTTGAGTCGATGAGCAATTGTTAGCACTGTACACTTCTCGAATTTTTTCCTGATAGTTGTCTGGATGAGTTCGTCTGTTCGCGGGTCCACATTCGCGGTTGCCTCGTCCAGCACGAGTATTGGATTGTTCCTCACAATAGCCCGCGCCAAGCAGACCAATTGCCGTTGGCCGACGCTGAGATTGGAGCCACCCTCATTGATGTGGGCTTACAAGCCCATCTCCTTCAACTCGACCTCATCAAGAGCTCGCGATAGTGGTTCGTCCATATACGAGTCGAACGGACCGAGGTTCCGTCTCAGGCTGCCAGAGAACAGGAACTGTTCTTGAGGGATAATGCTTATCTTGGAGCGTAAATCGTGCAAGCCAATCTGGCTTGTGTCGACTTCATCGATCTCAATCAGATCGTCCATGTCGGACAGGCGGATGAGCGCCTGGATTAAGAATGACTTGCCAGCGCCGGTTCTACCAACGATGCCAATTTTCTCCCGCGGAAAGATAATAAAGTTAAGATTCTTAAATACCGGCGGCTCCAGCGGTGCGTAGCGCAAAAATACGTTCTTGAACTCGATCTAGCCTTCCTGCGGCCATTCGGACTTGGGCTTTTTACCAGGAGCACTTTCGAGAGGAGGCTCGCTGTCCACTTTGCTGGAAAAAGGTTGAAACAGAAAATATATTAACTGTTATTTTATTGGGTCACATTTTGAGAGAGATTGCTGCACGGACTTTTTCTCAGTCCCCTACGCCACACTATTATTTTGTACTACCCTTCATAAAATAAGTTTAAATTGATATATGACCTAGAATTTTGTTTTTCAAAATATCCATGGTAGTTCGATCCGGGTGTATAAAGATATGCACGCGGCGTGGAGTAATAGATATTAAAGATATTGAAAATTTAGTTAAGTACTTGTACTCAAGGATGCGCTCCACCGAAGTCATTTGGTTCTCCAATTCTGCGCTCTGACGCGTGCCCCACTGGAACATGCCGGTGAGACCGGTACTCTGCATGATCGCCAGGCCTACAAATCCGCCATCCATTGAACCTTGACTGTAGTTGTCTAGCACGAGAAAGCTCAGCGTGACTAACGTGATGTACAGTACACAGAAAATATCCAGCCAAAAACCGAAGGCGCGCGAGGTCAAGATAAAGATATACCATGCGGACGAATGAATATCCTGATAATTATCAAATTCCTTTGTGAGAATCGCTTCCGCCCCAAACGCGCGAATGGTCGATAACCCTTGAAGTGTCGCGCTCAGGTGAACAAAGACCGGCGAATGTGCTAAGAGAAATTAGAAATTCCATTTAGTTTACCCGAAGAATTACAATTTATCGTAAATTCCATGAGATTAATGATTTGGTTTCTATCTGTGATGGAATTTATTTTAGTCTATCGAAGATACTGTGTCGACTATCAAAAAATGAGTTTGCGATACTCACTGATGCCTTCAAGACGCTTGACGCTACGACTGGTGGCCAAATAGAATATTCTCATATAATAAAAGACAATACCAATTAGCACCGTGGGTATCAGCAGCCACACGTTTGCGGTGGCTACCACAATGATAATGCCCAGCAGCGCTATACCGATCTGAAGACAGTCAATAAACACAGCGGGCAGCATCTCATCAACCGTTTCCATGTCTTTGGAAAAGCGATTGAGTACACGTCCCGAAGTATTAGTGTTAAAAAATCGCATAATGGTGCGACTGATGCTGCGAAACATACGATCGTGCAAGCGCATTGAAGCCCTCATGCATGTCCAAAAAAACGTCCATGAACGGATAAGGGTGATGATGATTGTTAACACAATCAGCCCGCTATATAGATGTAGATGCATTGCATGCGGATGAGAGGACTATTCGGGTCTTCTACAACACCGTTGTCCGTTTGGCTCGTCTATAAAATTATATAATTAATAATTCCTATATAATCAATATGCAGAAGAATCTGTAGAAACTTTCTTATAGATTTTATTTTATTCACGTTATTAAAAATAAAACTTCTCTCTCTTGAAAATTTCGTATTTTAATTTTAAGGAAAAATTCTGCTTTTACTTATGAAAATTAAATTACAAATTTGAACTTTTTCCACGATAATAATAATTGCTCATTCAAATTCTTTATGTATAATATTATAATCAAAACTGGCACAACCTTTAGAAACAATTTTGAGTAAAACTAGAATTTAAAATATTGTATAATAACTAAATAATAAATATATTATTTATTGTACACATAGTGATGCACTTACATAGTTTTCCTTTATATTAATCCATTGAGCGAGAAAAAAGTCGCTGCCGCTAGCCGCAAATTGTGCTGTTATACAAAGCATAACTATGAATATAATGCACTAATTGCCGCCAGCACGAAAGTAATCCGTATATACTTTACCGGAAACAATGCCTACCGTTCGCATTTCAGCCACCTGAAATTAACAATTAATATGTTGTGGTAATTTGGCATCAAAATATAAAATTATTCTGTATATTATTCTA
>NW_017296945.1:354110-355065 GCF_001594075.2 Trachymyrmex cornetzi
AAGAAACTCGTTACTTAATTATTAATTTATTAATAGGAATACATTTTTAATATACTAAAATTTAGTTTATAGAAGAGGTAAAATGTGCCTGATGGAAAAATTTCGCTGAAATTATTCCATGTTTTGGAATACTTTTCAACAAAATTTCAGTATTTCAGAAAAATGTCAGTTTCATTTCAGTGATTTTTAGCTGAAAAATCAATTTTTAGCAAAATTTCAGTAAAAATTTCAGAGACATTTCAGCAAAACTTTTAGAGAAATTTCAATTAAATTTCAATGATTTTTCGTACGTTAGCTGAAAAATTCTCTTTCAATGAAATTTCAGCAAATTTTTCGCTAAAATATTCCAAAACGTGGAATAATTTCAGTGAAACTTTTTCTCCAGGGATCTTAACTAATATTTATTGTGTGTGGCTATAATAACTTAATACACTTTCTTAATAATTATCCTAAATCCTAGTTAAATAAAATACGTATAAGTAGTAACGATACAAAATAAATCCGAATTACCTCAAGAGGCTCCTGTTTCGATGTATCATTTGTCATGACAGTACTCAGCGATGAGATGCTTGTACGAGAATTATTGCGGCTAACGGTGGTCGAGGCAGATCGAGAGGATGTTTCATCCGTTTTTGCTTGATTTTCCAACAACCGACCGAAGTCCACACCCATGGATCCCAGCTCGTTATAAGTACTGATGAACAGAAATTATGAAGCAATAGATGTGACGACGTTCTAAATATTTGCTTAAACTTGCAAATGTTCTAAAATTTTTCAAATATTCTAAAAGTTCTGAAACTTGTTTTGTACGATTCGGTCATTCGAACATTTCGTCCCAATATTGATATTTAGTTTTTTTCTATAAAAAAAAGTAATAATTCTGGATGTGTTAAAAGAACTTAAAATGAAATCATTTTGCCGTATCATTGGGTAGATAAGTTAAATAAATATCATT
>NW_017296945.1:355621-356175 GCF_001594075.2 Trachymyrmex cornetzi
TTCTGACATCTGACAAAGATTTTCAACTCACAACAATACAAGTTTCATACAACAGTATAATTTGTAATAGCGTTGAACATGTCGAATTTTGTGCCTGGACACTATGATTTGCGGATAGCATTGATTTTCTGTTACCATTTGAAGAAAACTGCTGCAGAATCGTATCGAATGCTTGTCGAAGCTTACGGTGAGCATGCTCTTGGTAAATCACAGTGCTTCGAGTGGTTTAAAAAATTCAAAAGTGGCGATTTTGACGTGAGAAACGAAGAACGTGGAAAACCACCGAAAAAGTTTGAAGACAGCGAATTGCAAGCATTGTTGGATGAGGATGACGCTCAAACTCAACAACAACTCGCGAATCAATCGAATGTGACACGAGAAGCCGTCTCCATACGTTTGAAACCCGTGGGAAAGATCCAGAAGATGGGAAAATGGGTTCCACATGAATGAAAGACAAGAAGAAAAACCGAAAAACCACTTGCGAAATGCTGCTCGCCAGGTACAACATTTTTCAAATATATGCTTGCCCACATGGGCGTCTACGGCGCTTAAAG
>NW_017296945.1:357623-358570 GCF_001594075.2 Trachymyrmex cornetzi
ATGTAAAGATTTCAGATTAAAGTTAATTTAAATTAATTATCATTTATTAAAAATCTATTATTTGTTATTTATTATTTATCAAAACTAATCGTAAGTAAGATTCTACCAGTAGACAGTTTAATTGAAGCAAAAAGACGATTTTCATTAGCGAAGTTACTTATAATTTAAAGTATTTAAACTCTTCTTAACTTTGCAAACGGCACATGTACACATACAAGTTACTTTCAATTTAATAAGCCGATTAAATTGAAATTGACTACATATAATATGTACATGTGCGTTTTATAAAGATTAGAAATGTTAGCTAGAAACTATCAGAGCATTGACTGCTTCACCTTGAAAAGGGATGAACATCAGAAGAAATGCGATACCGAAAATAGATGATATTCCGATGTCGATCAAATGGAATGTAATGTATGTGATGATGATGATCTCCAAAGGTCCGAACCAGAAATAATGGAGAAATATGATACTGACGTCGAATCTATTGACGTCGTTAGATAGCAGATTGACTGCCTGGCCGATTATCATTTCGCCCAACGCGGTTCTAGTTAGCTTCAACGTCTTGCGGTAGATCAGTGAACAGCAGGCTACGCGACCCTTTATACCCAAATGAGTCATATCCATCATGTAAGGATGGACTATGAACACGTTAACAGCGGAGCACAAAATAATGCCGATGACATATTTGTACGCGTAAAACTTGTCGATGCCTGTGTTAAAATAGAGCAGCATCTGACCCAACAATAACGGTTGCACTATTCTGCATCAAAAGAGGAAATTTGAATCAGAATGTGTGAAATTTGTAAATCGAAAACTAGTTCAAAAATTTAGATTCTAAATCTTAAAAATCTGTGAATTTTAATTTGATTTTAATTTGAAAATTATAATAATTATCGTATTCTTTCATGAAAATTCGGAACATACAATTATATCATTTATTTAAT
>NW_017296945.1:358580-359586 GCF_001594075.2 Trachymyrmex cornetzi
AATTATCATAAATACATTCATTTAATTAGATCTTTATTTAGTTAAATCTTTATTCTTAATTCAAAAAATACCGAAATTTCATTAATAAAAACTGCTTAATAAAAGATTTAATTTCACAGGATTAAATTCGTGTAATTTTTTATCATCAAGACATCGCCAGTGCAAGAAATGTAAAATATTAAGACGAACTTTTATCTACAATTGATAGCCTACAGCACCGTTTGCCTACATTTCATTAACTTACCAAATCGATTGCCTACATGTATCTATTATTGCCTACATATCAATTGCCTATAAGCGCTTTTGCGAACAAATTTAAAATTACGCTTAAATTACGTAAGAAAATAATTTGTTTTTAAAGCAGAGAATAATATATGTAGGCAATCAAGCTGTAGGCAAATGTAACTTTGTTCCCGAAATTTTATTTGTGCGCAAAAGTGCATGTAATTAATCAAGCTGTAGGCGATAATACGCATGTAAGCAATCTGTAGGCACAAATACGAGATGTAGGCAAACGATGCTCTAGTGTCACGTCGTATGTAACGCTAGGTGAATTTTAGGAATTCTCGGTTTGACCCGGAGAACTCCAAATGTTGATTCAGCTATCGTTGGTAAGGCGATCCAGAATTCAACTATTTTTTCGTGGGACGTTGCCGTGAGGTTAAGGGAGTTAAAATCCCAAAATCCGTAGCCTGAGGGTAGATTGTCAATGTCTGCTGGTGGAAATCCCAGTTGGTTGATACTTTACTCGATAAGGAAGGGGACCTTCGATAGAAGACTCGTTGAATTATTGTAATAATTTGAGATTCGATAATATAACTTCTTTATTGTAAAGTAATACACTGCGGATGTGACAAACCGAAAGCTTCAATTGACTGACGCGAAGACTAAGAGTTAATCTAGAAAGTTGATCACCCAAGAATCTCTCTGAACTTTGTATGGAAAAAAGGGGCGTTTCTACGGTGAGGGTGGCTGCTTTTATATTGTTACGAACAATGGGAAGTGA
>NW_017296945.1:363257-367055 GCF_001594075.2 Trachymyrmex cornetzi
GGTTAGGCTTAAGGTATGCAAAAGGTGGTTTATAAACTGTTCGTAAGGAAAGTCTGTTAAATAGGGAGTTAGAAGATGGTCACGAAATGGAGGATTGATTTCTAGGATCTTGATTGGTTGATATTTAGGTGGTCGCGACAGTAAGAGAAATACTGAGTTGTGATTGGTGGAAATGTTCACATTCCGTTAGGTCCAGAGGAGCTGTGAAGATTGGTCAGGTTTGTAAGCGTAATGGCCAATGAGTTTGCAGCTTGAAAATGCGGCTATGCGTGAGCATATGCTAATGAGTTCAAGTACGCGCCAAGAAAAAGATGGGTTTAAATACGCACGATACGCACTTAAGTAAAGGTTAGATGGTCGCGTAGTGTTACAGTGAATTTTATATATAATAATAAAAAAAAATTTGTAACGGTATTTGTCGCGGGACGTGACACTAGGCAATTCATTTATAAACAAATAGGGTTCTTCCCCGTAAGTGTAATTTTTTGTTATTATTTACGTTTTTCTGTAATATTCAGGAAGCCTTGGAGGCCTAAATGCTTTCTCTTATAGCCACGCTCATGTTACTTAATTACAACAATTAAAATTTTATTTATACCTTCTATTAATATTGTCGTATACAATTCAGCAAAAATAAGCTGAAGTTATTTATCGTCATTTTGATATTAAAATGACGATAAATAACGGCAGCTTGTTTATTGGGAAAATAATAATATAATAAGCAGTAGCGATATAATTTTCTTATAAATTACAAATTTATTTTATTCATTGCGTTTGTTTATTAACAGCATCAACTAATTCACACCAAATATTTCACATAACATGCACATAGTATTGTGCAGACATTATAGGTACAATTTAATGTTTAAAAGTGTTAAGTGCGCGTTTAAGTGCCGCTTAACTGTAATCTATATTTAGCTAGTTTTAAACCTATCAAGCGATGCGGTAGCATTACGACACAAGAACATAAAATGAAACATACAGTAAAAAATGGACCGCGTGACTATCATTGTAAATGTCGTGCCCCTATCAAGTTTGTAGCACTATCAATAGCTTTATCCGGAATTCTTGTTAATAAATTTTGTGGCAACAAATTTTAGATTAAAATTGTTCAAAAATTTAAACTGCATTAAAAAATCTAACTTCCTTAATGTCGCTACAAATTTTCGATTGCAATTACTTCGAATAAAATTGGTACTCTCATTAGTGATATCTCGAAATTGAATCCATCAGTGTATTTCTTTTCAAAACTTTCTGATTCGTCAGTCACACGTATGCTAGCATTTGTCCGTTTTTACTTTTTTGCGATATTTGACATTTTTTGGTAAAGAAGATTAAAGATATCTTGACATTTTAATCAGAATTATATAAATTATAATCATGAATACAGACGTCCTCTATAAAGTATATTTTTTTAAATATTTTAATTATTTCACTTTTCGACTGTGATATATAAAATTTAAATACAGTTTTTCTAATGTAACAAATTTTCCAACTATGACCACGAAATCTTGCTTATATAATTTCTAATTTATTATTGATACACAAACACATACCACATAACTTTTGATAGAAAAAAAATTTTTTTGAGTTTATTTTATTAAGTATTCGAGATGGGCCCAAATACTACTTACTTGCAATCTTGACTCACTAAGCTGAGGCCAGTCGTGCTCTGTGAATATTTCGTGTCACCGTATCTATACGTTATATGATCCTGAACAATATTCAAGAGATTTTAGCCGTCAGTCGGACATATTGGGTAATGCTAATGCCGACTGTAACTTTCAAGCCTTATAACTCGCAAAGTACTTAATGGAAATGAAATTAATTTGTTTAGTGTTTTGGAAAACTCTGGAAATAAACTACAAGAATATGTTATAAAAAGGGGAGGTTCCATTAAAAAAATTCATGTTGACCTTGATCTGACCTTGACAACGCCATCTTAGGTTAAATAATTACTATCTTTGAATGCGTTTTTTAAGCTTTACAACTTTTGTAAGAAACATTTCTTTCTAAAATGCATCGTTTATGAGATATTTGAGTGTATCCAGACTTTTGGCCCACCCTGTATAATTATATATGAAACATTTTTTATCGGGGTATCATGGTGGAAGGATTATCACGATAATGTACGTAACATTAACAAAACAGCAAGTCATATATCATCAAAATAACACTAAAAGGAATCAACTGACTAAAAAATGATTTTGGAGCAATTTTAACGTCAAATAAATAAATAATTTGAACATCACAACTGATATTACGCTCGTCCAGAAAAGTTGGGAATTCCAGATTCAAACCCTGGCCAAGATAATATTTTCCGCAATAAAATTGTTAAAACAATATTAATTAAAATTGTTAAATATTTTAATGACTCTCATTAAACTACATTCCAATATTTACTGTCAGTACTAAAAACCTATAGTTTACATCACGTGAGCTATAGATTTTCAGCATCGGCAGTTAGGGCTGATTTTAGGCGATAAGCACCATAAGCGGCATCTTGGAACCCAGCGCCAAAAACATATCAATTCCTGAAGCAGGCGCGTCAGGAACATTAGCAGGGCTAAAGGCGAGCGCAGTATTAATTCGACGTCGAAAATATTATAATAAAATAGAAAATACAATAAAATAAAAATTAAGTATATACATTGAATAAGTTGCAATCATAAATACACAGTTATATAAAGATAAATACAAAATTTAAATAAGTGTAATAAACGAACAAAAACTATTATAATAAGGATACATCGAATATGACACAGAAAATAGAATATAATAAGTTAAAACAAAATTTAAAAAATAAAATAAGGCGTCAGCTGACCTATCGAGAGAAGCTGCAGACCAAGGCAATCAAAGATGAGAACCGAAGGCAGATCATCGAGTCCAAAGCTTACGAAGAGCCTTCACAAGAAACATATTTCAAATTTCATCGAATGAACTGCAGCGAACACAGTGTATAAATTGCAACAAAGCTATCCATGCAGATAGCAGACACAGTCGAAGCACCGATACGTTAGTCTGCCATAGCACACATCACATGCTAATAAAAACACACGTGGCAAGCGATATATAGAAGAAAATTAATTAAAAGATAAAAGTATCAAGAACAGTGCGCTGTAGCGATGGAGAGACTAATAAACTCGTCCGACGATTGCCAACTTCAACGACTGCCAACTCGCTTATTTCATACTCGCATAAGAAGGCATATTTGTGTGTTATGTTCTTAAAATGTTTTATTTTTTCTCTTCATGTTATAAATATATATGTTATGTTTATCAAATTTTATAATCACAGATATTACACGAAATTTTAATTTTTATTTGTGATTTAGTAACAGAAAATATATTATATATACATTATTGTGTTAAAGAAAGAATGACATATCTCAAAATCAGTAATCTTTAATGGAGTTTTTAAAATTTTTAATTGAGACGATATTTTAATTACAATAATGAATATCCAATGAGTAAGAAACATTTGGAAACATTTCAGCAACATTGTAACGTTGTTGCAATGTTACTGAAACGTTCCAAAATGTTTCTTAATATGGGTATGCATAATTCATCTTTTTTCATATTTATACTGGGAGTATGCAATTATATGTCTTTTTTAAAACAACGTCACATGTTTTTAAAATTAAAACACTATTTTTAATTTCTGACTTGCGTCACATTTTTATCATCATGGTAATTTAAATACAATATACAGGGTGGACCATCTGAAGTGATCCAGTCAAATATCTCGAAAACTAGTAGGGATAGAGAAAAATGTTTCGTATGAAAAGTTTAGGGTTAC
>NW_017296945.1:369492-370399 GCF_001594075.2 Trachymyrmex cornetzi
AGGTCCTGTTAGGGGCACTCACGTCAGTGCCCATTCAAGGCCTGTTTAGGAAATTCCATCTAGAATTTTTCTTTCTAGGCCCTTTCTAGGCCCAACGATGGCAGGCCTATTTTAGGGTATGCCTATTTGGGCCCAACGTTGACAGACCTATTTTAGGGCATGCCTGTTCAGGCCCTACATGGACGTAGGGCACGCCCCGACAAAATTCTACCCGGGTAATTACAAGCCTTATAACTCGCAAAGTACTTAATGAAAATTAACTTAATTATAGTGTTTTGGAAAGCTCTAGAGATAAGCTACAAGAATATCTAAAAAAAGGGGAGGTTTCATTTAAAAAATGATTGGCTGCAATCTACAATCTTTATTGATAACTTGCTGCATAAAGCTGCGTACACACCTAGCAAACGAACACCAAACGCGAATATTCAGACATTCGTGTTTGTAAGTAATTTATTCTCTTTCTTGATTCCACCAAATACTAGCATTCGATCAGATTTTATGTCCGTTACACATAGCAATTAAACTTATGCAACTTTTATGTAACAAATAATAATACAAACTTTTGCATTCGCTGTTCAATCAGTTGTTCGCTAGGAGTATACACGGCTTAATTGAAATACATTGGCGATAATCGCGCTTTACGTTGAAGTGACAAAGAATTCGTTTATTACTAAAATAAAAAATACATCTAGATAGAACTCGTAGAAAAACGATTAATCTATTCTCGGACTGAATTTCATCTACATTGCACTTTCCCTGTTATTTTTCAAATTTCAAGAATTTGTCTAAGAACTGCTCGTAAAAAATCGACGGAATGGCCTGTCACTGATGTTTGTCACATGCAATTGCGAAAAGTTAACACAGCGGATGCATCAAAACGCGATTCTCGTAGCAGTTGCGGGCAACG
>NW_017296945.1:370541-371180 GCF_001594075.2 Trachymyrmex cornetzi
ATGCATTCTCGTGTACAAAAACTACCTACATATATCTTTTATTTGATACGTGCAGCGTATAAACACTTACGTAACATAATAATGAAAATAATCGTTTCTGATGGATTACGTCGCAGAACAAAAAAATGGGAGCTATCAGCACTTTCATATTAAAAATTATGTTAACATTCTATTTTGAAATCTTCTAACAGTTAAATAACGCATTCAAACAAATTTATTTCAATAAAACACCATTCTCTAAATTTTTGGAATAAAATCTCACTCCAAAAGAGTTAAAATAACAAATACTCTGCTGTACAAATAAAGACAAAGAATGTGATTTTAAAGCATAGAATTTGTGTAATTGAAGCAGAAAATAATCTATTCTAATTTCAATTACATATTTTCATGTCCTTCTATACCATCGATATGACGGATTTCCTAACCTGAATAGTGATCGACTTTAACGATTAATATATCTCGGTCCATGGGGTAAAGCGATACATTTTTTTTGCCAGATTCGTTTATTTCGTGCAAAAACGTGTCGAGCGAGTCTAATTTGTGTATATAGAAGCAGAAAATCACTTACGTGTTCCTCTATGCCAACGATGTGACAGATTTTCTAACCTAATCATCAGCCATAAAAAACAGACACATGTG
>NW_017296945.1:371233-371512 GCF_001594075.2 Trachymyrmex cornetzi
TCCAAAAAGACATTACCCCCACCACTTCGTAGCGGCGACGACGACGACGTCGACGACAATGACGTTTCTTAATATAAAAAGTTTCAGATTCGTATATTTTGCGTCGCAATGTCGCAATATCTCCGCTCGCAGAGCACGTAGGAAAAAAAATAAAAACACTTTCATTATATATCCCGAGCGATTGCAATCGATTGAGCATACTTAAAACTTGATCGGTTTAGCCCTTATTGAGATCCGATAATCTACCGCAACTCGCCGGCTCGCGTAAAGTAGCCACGG
>NW_017296945.1:371627-373473 GCF_001594075.2 Trachymyrmex cornetzi
ATTGTATATAACTTTATCGTCATAGAAGAAAAATTTATTATCTTGAATGAATAATCCTGTATTTAAATTCTTCGTAATATGGCTAAAAAATGAGATAGTGAAATAAAAAGAATGCATTTTATAGGGGATGAAATATATCCATGACTTCTCTAATCATAAAGATAACATTGTAAGATAACATTAAATTAAAAAAAAGATTAAATGTTGTTAAAAAGCCATATTTTTATATTAAGCCTTAATTATCTTAGAAACCTAACATGCTAAAATTTTTTTTACTTACGTCAATGAACGTGTGGTTACTAGAATGTTATTAGAGTGGTTACTAGAATGTACCCTTAACGAGAGTACGACAAGGTAAAGGTAATTAAATTTTATTGGATGAATTTCAATAAATTTTATAATCGAAAGTTAACAATTAAAAGTAAATAAGATTTATTTATCGTTAATATTACATTCCGTTTATTAATATTAAAGTAACCATTGGTTCAATCAAATTTGTGTTATCATACGTATATTTTCAACGCTGCCGTATACTTAATCGCGCATTATTAATTTTTTAATTATGCTACTATGTAATAATATTTTTTTTATTGTATTTTGAACTGCATTGGTAATACCTTGTTAATATACCAAAAAACTACTCGTTAATTAAATAAATTTTTCGTTAACTATGCCCGCAGAATATCTCGTTGATCGAACATGTCTCTCTGTAAATTATTGGGGCATTTCGTTTTATGTATAATGTTCCTAGTTTCATCGAATGTAAACAAGGATAAATGAAGCATCATGCGCATTATGCACTCATAATCTATGAGCTTACACACTTAAAAAGCAGTATGTAACATATAGAAATTCAACTTAACCTTATTGCCATAACTTTCAAAATTTCTGTACATTTTTCTCAAAATTATATTCACGACGGAAAGAGAAGAGGTTTTCTCGTCAACAATGGAACATATCATTTTATTCCAATTTACTATAGGAAACAACACGACGACATAAAACAATACAGCATATTCGCCCGATTTGTGTCAACTGACACAATAATTGGTCTGCTACATGGCGCTGAGATTAAAATTAATCATGATTCTGATGATGCAAATTTAAAAGAACCAAAATTCCAACCAAACTGAAAAATATTAAATAAATCCTCTTATAATGTAATAAATAATATAATACTAAAAAATAATTATAGTTTTAGATGTAAAATCTCGATTCTTGTCATAACAACCAGAAATTATTTCTAATTGTTATGACAAAATCCGAGATTTTGGTTTAAGTAAAATGCATTTAATTATATACGCGCGAGTGAATCTTATTCATATCAAACCATAATCAAATAAAATTTCTCATGCATTACTGCGAGAATGGAAGGTCTGTTATATACCTGCGAAAGAGTTATCCTAATGGACAAAACTGTGGGATACATCTGATAGAAAATATGCTATTACTTGATGAAAACAATTTTATTAACCCTTTAGCTCAGAAAGCGGGCGGTCCGTCGGAATACCGCCATTGATCGGGGCCAAAAGTTTATACATTATATATGGACAGTTTTTGGGGTTTAAAATATTATTTTATGCCCGAATAGCATGGACAACGCCACCTTGACATGTTTTTGAAAAAAAGGGATGTTCCCTTAAAATTAGGTTCTAATTTCTTTGTAAACCGTTTTTCAATTATCTCTTTCATGCCAGTGGCATTATATGTATCAATATACTACCACTACAAATTATGTTTAAATATTCATTATTTGACAAAATCAGTCTTAACAACGCTTCCTGTATGGTTGTACAGGATAGTTTGGCGTAACTCTTACTATAAGGAATACTATAAATTACTTGGC
>NW_017296945.1:374363-375268 GCF_001594075.2 Trachymyrmex cornetzi
CACTTAGAATATTTCCGCTATTTTAGAGATATGAAATGATATATTTATCGAATTTGTATAAAGTATCAAGAGGGGTACAATATATTAGTAATAGTTTTTTTATGAGTGGAGGCGCTCGGAGATTTCAAGATCACCTCCATTTTTTTAAATGGAACGGTTTGCTTTTTTTTACATAATATATATGATTCCTTTAATTATTCTGCATATAAAAGTATTAAATTAGTGATATCAAAAAGTCAATAGTTTACGAGATATTTTGTACTTTATTCTGGCATATATTGACATAAAATATTAAATACTCGAAAATTATTAATTTTTTTGTAATCCTTAATACTTTTATGAACAGAATAATGAGATGAATGAATTGTTGGAAAGAACTCAGTGAGAAACGACAATGAAATCGATGTCGAATAGACCTCAATTTGATGATTTCGATGTCGAATCAATATCCATTCGATATCGATTCTATTGTCATTTCTCATCGGGAAATCACATAGCTGCTTATTTAAAAAATTATCTTTTATACACACATATTCATTTTAAAGCAACTATGTGTTTTTCATCCACCAATTGATTCATCTCATTATTATGTTTATAAAAGTATGAAGGTTATAAAAAAATTAATAGTTTATGAATTATTAAAAATTTTATGTTTATATATGCCAGAATAAAGTACAAAATATCTCGTAAACTATTAATTTTTTAATACACTACTTTAATACTTTTATATGTAAAATAATTAGAGGAATTATATTTTGTAAAACAATCATTCCATTTCATTTAAATATGTGAAAGTGACCTTGAAATCTCCGAAGCGCCTCCATCCACAGAAAAACTATTAATAGTATATTATATCCCCTTGATGTTGTACAACTTCAGTAAATATAATATTACATATCCCTAAA
>NW_017296945.1:375713-375952 GCF_001594075.2 Trachymyrmex cornetzi
AAAGAACGCGAAGGTGCACCGAAAAAATTTCAAGATGCAGAATTGCAAGCATTACTCGAAGAAGATTCATGTTTATCGTTCGATAGGTTGTCAAAAGACTAATGTTAAATGTTGATAGATCCACTGTTGGAAAACGTCTTCACGCAATGGGAATGGTGCAAAAAGAAGGAAATTGGGTGCCATACAAATTGAAAGAGAGAGACATGGAAAGACGTTTGGTCATCTGCGAGATGCTTCGT
>NW_017296945.1:376204-376675 GCF_001594075.2 Trachymyrmex cornetzi
CACGGAAAAAAAAGATTTGCTAAAACAACTAAAAACTTCGCTGGTTTAGCTAATCTACAGTCGTAATATAGGGACAGCCAGTTTTCTATGTTCAAGTAGCAAAGTTGTACAGCTGAATTAAATTAGCGATTGTAACTAATCATATTCGTTCTAACAGCATAGCAAATTTGTTAATATAGAAAAGATAACTTTCTGCAAAACCGAATTTAGTATAAAAATTAAAATTTGTAATAAAACATGCTAGCTAAAATAGCGCATACTTTTGCTGCTATAATAAAGAAACTTGTTACATCAGCAATCTTTATTGTAGCAAAGAATTAGGTGCTCCAACAATTCAAGTTAATTAAAACAACAAGTTCTGATAAATGGTTTTTATTAAAATTAAAAGAATACAATTTATATTAAGCTGGATCATCATAGCACGCAGAATGCGGGTTGCAGATCGCAAAAGTAGAACCTAACCTAACCTAA
>NW_017296946.1:0-4868 GCF_001594075.2 Trachymyrmex cornetzi
TTTGGGGCCACTTAAAGGTGCGTTCACAATAGCCCCAAAAGTTGTCCCAGAGTGCCTGCCGGGTACTCTGGGGCCACTTAAAGGTGCGTTCACAATCGCCCCAAAAATTGTCCCAGAGTGCCTGCCGGGCAACAGTCAGGCAGACGGCAACCGTCTGAAGGACCGACAGACGGGAACCGTTAGACAGACCGACAAACGGTGAACGTCAAACAGACGGGCACTTTGGAGCCACTTAAAGGTGCGTTCACAATCGCACCAAAAGTTGTCCCAGAGTGCCTGCCGGGCACTTTGGGGCCACTTAAAGGTGCGTCCACTATCGCACAAAAAATTGTCCCAGAGTGCCTACGGGGCACTTTGGGGCTACTTAAAGGTGCG
Source organism: Trachymyrmex cornetzi (assembly GCF_001594075.2). NCBI lineage: Eukaryota > Metazoa > Arthropoda > Insecta > Hymenoptera > Formicidae > Trachymyrmex > Trachymyrmex cornetzi. The sequence goes on from NW_017296946.1 coordinate 376, forward strand.
TTCACAATAGCCCCGAAAATTGTCCCAGAGTGCCTACCGGGCACTTTGGGGCCACTTAAAGGGGCGTTCACAATAGCCCCAAAAATTGTCCCAGAGTGCCTCCCGGGCACTTTGGGGCCACTTAAAGGGGCGTTCACAATAGCCCCAAAAATTGTCCCAGAGTGCCTCCCGGGCACTTTGGGGCCACTTAAAGGGGCGTTCACAATAGCCCCAAAAATTGTCCCAGAGTGCCTCCCGGGCACTTTGGGGCCACTTAAAGGGGCGTTCACAATAGCCCCAAAAATTGTCCCAGAGTGCCTCCCGGGCACTTTGGGGCCACTTAAAGGGGCGTTCACAATAGCCCCAAAAATTGTCCCAGAGTGCCTCCCGGGCACTTTGGGGCCACTTAAAGGGGCGTTCACAATAGCCCCAAAAATTGTCCCAGAGTGCCTCCCGGGCACTTTGGGGCCACTTAAAGGGGCGTTCACAATAGCCCCAAAAATTGTCCCAGAGTGCCTCCCGGGCACTTTGGGGCCACTTAAAGGGGCGTTCACAATAGCCCCAAAAATTGTCCCAGAGTGCCTCCCGGGCACTTTGGGGCCACTTAAAGGGGCGTTCACAATAGCCCCAAAAATTGTCCCAGAGTGCCTCCCGGGCACTTTGGGGCCACTTAAAGGGGCGTTCACAATAGCCCCAAAAATTGTCCCAGAGTGCCTCCCGGGCACTTTGGGGCCACTTAAAGGGGCGTTCACAATAGCCCCAAAAATTGTCCCAGAGTGCCTCCCGGGCACTTTGGGGCCACTTAAAGGGGCGTTCACAATAGCCCCAAAAATTGTCCCAGAGTGCCTCCCGGGCACTTTGGGGCCACTTAAAGGGGCGTTCACAATAGCCCCAAAAATTGTCCCAGAGTGCCTACCGGGCACTTTGGGGCCACTTAAAGGTGCGTTCACAATAGCCCCAAAAGTTGTCCCAGAGTGACTGCCGGGCACTTTGGGGCCACATAAAGGTGCGTTCACAATAGCCCCAAAAATTGTCCCAGAGTGCCTACCGGGCACTTTGGGGCCCCTTAAAGGTGCGTTCACAATAGCCCCAAAAGTTGTCCCAGAGTGCCTGCCGGGCACTTTGGGCCACTTAAAGGCGCGTTCACAATCGCCCCAAAAATTGTCCCAGAGTGCCTGCCGGGCACTTTGGGCCACTTAAAGGCGCGTTCACAATCGCCCCAAAAATTGTCCCAGAGTGCCTGCCGGGCACTTTGGGCCACTTAAAGGCGCGTTCACAATCGCCCCAAAAATTGTCCCAGAGTGCCTGCCGGGCACTTTGGGCCACTTAAAGGCGCGTTCACAATCGCCCCAAAAATTGTCCCAGAGTGCCTGCCGGGCACTTTGGGCCACTTAAAGGCGCGTTCACAATCGCCCCAAAAATTGTCCCAGAGTGCCTGCCGGGCACTTTGGGCCACTTAAAGGCGCGTTCACAATCGCCCCAAAAATTGTCCCAGAGTGCCTGCCGGGCACTTTGGGCCACTTAAAGGCGCGTTCACAATCGCCCCAAAAATTGTCCCAGAGTGCCTGCCGGGCACTTTGGGCCACTTAAAGGCGCGTTCACAATCGCCCCAAAAATTGTCCCAGAGTGCCTGCCGGGCACTTTGGGCCACTTAAAGGCGCGTTCACAATCGCCCCAAAAATTGTCCCAGAGTGCCTGCCGGGCACTTTGGGCCACTTAAAGGCGCGTTCACAATCGCCCCAAAAATTGTCCCAGAGTGCCTGCCGGGCACTTTGGGCCACTTAAAGGCGCGTTCACAATCGCCCCAAAAATTGTCCCAGAGTGCCTGCCGGGCACTTTGGGCCACTTAAAGGCGCGTTCACAATCGCCCCAAAAATTGTCCCAGAGTGCCTGCCGGGCACTTTGGGCCACTTAAAGGCGCGTTCACAATCGCCCCAAAAATTGTCCCAGAGTGCCTGCCGGGCACTTTGGGCCACTTAAAGGCGCGTTCACAATCGCCCCAAAAATTGTCCCAGAGTGCCTGCCGGGCACTTTGGGCCACTTAAAGGCGCGTTCACAATCGCCCCAAAAATTGTCCCAGAGTGCCTGCCGGGCACTTTGGGCCACTTAAAGGCGCGTTCACAATCGCCCCAAAAATTGTCCCAGAGTGCCTGCCGGGCACTTTGGGCCACTTAAAGGCGCGTTCACAATCGCCCCAAAAATTGTCCCAGAGTGCCTGCCGGGCACTTTGGGCCACTTAAAGGCGCGTTCACAATCGCCCCAAAAATTGTCCCAGAGTGCCTGCCGGGCACTTTGGGCCACTTAAAGGCGCGTTCACAATCGCCCCAAAAATTGTCCCAGAGTGCCTGCCGGGCACTTTGGGCCACTTAAAGGCGCGTTCACAATCGCCCCAAAAATTGTCCCAGAGTGCCTGCCGGGCACTTTGGGCCACTTAAAGGCGCGTTCACAATCGCCCCAAAAATTGTCCCAGAGTGCCTGCCGGGCACTTTGGGCCACTTAAAGGCGCGTTCACAATCGCCCCAAAAATTGTCCCAGAGTGCCTGCCGGGCACTTTGGGCCACTTAAAGGCGCGTTCACAATCGCCCCAAAAATTGTCCCAGAGTGCCTGCCGGGCACTTTGGGCCACTTAAAGGCGCGTTCACAATCGCCCCAAAAATTGTCCCAGAGTGCCTGCCGGGCACTTTGGGCCACTTAAAGGCGCGTTCACAATCGCCCCAAAAATTGTCCCAGAGTGCCTGCCGGGCACTTTGGGCCACTTAAAGGCGCGTTCACAATCGCCCCAAAAATTGTCCCAGAGTGCCTGCCGGGCACTTTGGGCCACTTAAAGGCGCGTTCACAATCGCCCCAAAAATTGTCCCAGAGTGCCTGCCGGGCACTTTGGGCCACTTAAAGGCGCGTTCACAATCGCCCCAAAAATTGTCCCAGAGTGCCTGCCGGGCACTTTGGGCCACTTAAAGGCGCGTTCACAATCGCCCCAAAAATTGTCCCAGAGTGCCTGCCGGGCACTTTGGGCCACTTAAAGGCGCGTTCACAATCGCCCCAAAAATTGTCCCAGAGTGCCTGCCGGGCACTTTGGGCCACTTAAAGGCGCGTTCACAATCGCCCCAAAAATTGTCCCAGAGTGCCTGCCGGGCACTTTGGGCCACTTAAAGGCGCGTTCACAATCGCCCCAAAAATTGTCCCAGAGTGCCTGCCGGGCACTTTGGGCCACTTAAAGGCGCGTTCACAATCGCCCCAAAAATTGTCCCAGAGTGCCTGCCGGGCACTTTGGGCCACTTAAAGGCGCGTTCACAATCGCCCCAAAAATTGTCCCAGAGTGCCTGCCGGGCACTTTGGGCCACTTAAAGGCGCGTTCACAATCGCCCCAAAAATTGTCCCAGAGTGCCTGCCGGGCACTTTGGGCCACTTAAAGGCGCGTTCACAATCGCCCCAAAAATTGTCCCAGAGTGCCTGCCGGGCACTTTGGGCCACTTAAAGGCGCGTTCACAATCGCCCCAAAAATTGTCCCAGAGTGCCTGCCGGGCACTTTGGGCCACTTAAAGGCGCGTTCACAATCGCCCCAAAAATTGTCCCAGAGTGCCTGCCGGGCACTTTGGGCCACTTAAAGGCGCGTTCACAATCGCCCCAAAAATTGTCCCAGAGTGCCTGCCGGGCACTTTGGGCCACTTAAAGGCGCGTTCACAATCGCCCCAAAAATTGTCCCAGAGTGCCTGCCGGGCACTTTGGGCCACTTAAAGGCGCGTTCACAATCGCCCCAAAAATTGTCCCAGAGTGCCTGCCGGGCACTTTGGGCCACTTAAAGGCGCGTTCACAATCGCCCCAAAAATTGTCCCAGAGTGCCTGCCGGGCACTTTGGGCCACTTAAAGGCGCGTTCACAATCGCCCCAAAAATTGTCCCAGAGTGCCTGCCGGGCACTTTGGGCCACTTAAAGGCGCGTTCACAATCGCCCCAAAAATTGTCCCAGAGTGCCTGCCGGGCACTTTGGGCCACTTAAAGGCGCGTTCACAATCGCCCCAAAAATTGTCCCAGAGTGCCTGCCGGGCACTTTGGGCCACTTAAAGGCGCGTTCACAATCGCCCCAAAAATTGTCCCAGAGTGCCTGCCGGGCACTTTGGGCCACTTAAAGGCGCGTTCACAATCGCCCCAAAAATTGTCCCAGAGTGCCTGCCGGGCACTTTGGGCCACTTAAAGGCGCGTTCACAATCGCCCCAAAAATTGTCCCAGAGTGCCTGCCGGGCACTTTGGGCCACTTAAAGGCGCGTTCACAATCGCCCCAAAAATTGTCCCAGAGTGCCTGCCGGGCACTTTGGGATCACTTAAAGGTGCGTTCACAATCGCACAAAAAATTGTCCCAGAGTGCCTACCGGGCACTATGAGGCCGATTAAAGGTGCGTTCACAATCGCCCTAAAAATTGTACCAAAGTGCCTGCCGGGCACTTTAAGGCCACTTAAAGGTGCGTTCACAATAGCCCCAAAAATTGTCCCAGAGTGCCTGCCGGGCACTTTGGGCCAC
>NW_017296946.1:6326-6578 GCF_001594075.2 Trachymyrmex cornetzi
ACCTTGAGGTGACCTTGAGGTGACCTTGACGTGACCTTGAGGTGACCTTGAGATGACCTTGACGGGATTGACGTGACCTTGAGGTGACCTTGACGTGATTGACATGACCTTGAGGTGACCTTGAGATGACCTTGAGGTGACCTTGGCGTGACCTTGAGGTGACCTTGAGGTGACCTTGACGGGATTGACGTGACGTTGAGGTGACCTTGAGGTGACCTTGACGGGATTGACGTGACCTTGAGGTGACCTTGA
>NW_017296947.1:0-264 GCF_001594075.2 Trachymyrmex cornetzi
GGTTTGCTCTTTCGAGGTTGAAGCAAAAAGTGCGTTCATACCTCCAGAGTTCACTTCTGCTGATGATGTAAAAATCTCACGATCGATATTCGATGCATCGCTAAGTGTCGCCATATGACATTTAACTCCTTCAGATCGTGCAACCATTCGAAGAATGTATTTTTTGTTACGAAATCTTCCATAAACATATTTTGCAACACTTTGCTCTCGGGAGTAGAGAAGAAACGATTCAATTCTTCCATAGAATACATAGAATTCAACAAA
>NW_017296947.1:1708-1952 GCF_001594075.2 Trachymyrmex cornetzi
TCAATGTATCTCCATTTTCGGGGTCATCGTTCTCGGGTGCATCGGGAGCGCTGGGCTTTCCGTATTTTGGCCTATCCTTTTCTAAGTGTAATAAGAGTTGGGTAAGCGAGTCCCATATGGCTCCTATTAAATACACAGACCATCCGTATACAATGTGTAAGGCGTATCCGTGCACGAATGTGTCAAGAAATAATTTGATGAGTCTGCCGATCAAGTATATTCCTATTAGTCCAGCACTAATATT
>NW_017296947.1:2016-7836 GCF_001594075.2 Trachymyrmex cornetzi
CGAGAAGAATAAGCGACTGTGATTCGCCCATTTCTTATGGCTTAAGGCTTAAAACCCTATTGTAGATCCGGGGTAAGAATTGCAGGCCGTTCTGCGGGGAACATTATGTGATCTTTAAATTCTTCCAAGTCGGATTGTGAATATATTTCACTGGTCGCCAGTGCGCCAGGGCTGACGTATTTCCACGATGGTTTGGTTGCTGGTTGCATGATGGTGGGCGGTACTGTTTCGACTGGTTTTGGCATAATTTTATACCATGAGTCTCCCAAAAGATACATGGTAGGTGCAAAAGAATTACAGGTAATCTGAGTTCCGTGGCGTACTAGTATGTGAGTTTGAGGGGTCAAAAAATACGTATCGTTTCCCCGTAACACAGGAAGTTGTTCATAGCATTCATCAGTCCGTGCTAATTTTACTTCGACCGGCACACATTTTACTATGTGTATCACTTCTCCGGCCAATAGTGCCATGTATCCTGGTCCTTTCATAAAGTGGTATCCGAAGATATCAGGTGATCTAGCGGCTATAGCTAGCGCGTTCTGCATCGTTCGGTATTCAATTTGGCATTGTTGTAATAATATATTGCGATACAATTGATTAATCTGAGTACGGATGTGTCTTTCTACGTACACGAATTTCGAGTTTACATACGAAAACAAATCTATGTTTAGTGCGATAAACCCGGAGCTTTTGAAAACTTCGCTACCGAGCGACGTTTCGAAGATTATTAATTTTGGATGCTCGGTCCTGATAAGAGTGTATCCACAGGTATTATATGTTCCAGTGCTGGTTAAAGAAAAAATCATGCTTGGCGTATTGATGGAATAAGCTGTTTGTGATCGTTCGTTTGTCAAATCAAGTATTTTGTTAGTGTATCCATTGTACAACACGCCGTAGTCAGAAAGTTTGCAATTATCGGCAGGCAAGGGATCCCAAAAGGTATCTCCTCCCTCTATGTCTGTACAATGAGTAGAACTTAACTCGCAGCTTACTCCTGATCGAAGGTGTACGCGGTTAGTATTTATTCGTACCTCGGCGACATAGTCTTGCAAGGTTATTTTGAGGCTGCCTAACACAATGACATTTCCCCAAGTCCCATACGGGTCGGAATAAGCGCTGCCAGAGCATCCGCCGTCATTGTCAACGTGACCGGCTAAAACTATTGGTCGCAAGGCAGTCTGATTAGATTTTAATCCTATTATGCGAGTTCCAGCTATTTCGAAGGTTCCATAGGCGTGCATGTGTCTGCATGCATCTCGCGTTATGTCGGCTATGTATGAGAATTGTCCGTTGTATACATCCAAGGTATGTGAAAACATTCCACACTTCTTTACTGTACGGTCTATCTCGACTTTACATTGTATTACTTTTACAGAATTAAAATCATTAAGCTGGAGTAGTTGGACATAGATTTTGGTGGAATTTACTTGCTGGATTGGTACGTCGCATTCTTCAACGTTTACTAGCGACAATGTAGTTAAATTAGCGGCTGCTGATCCACAATCGTAGCCTATTATTCCATGAGTTTCTGGCGTTGATATTATTAAAATTATTATGGCAGTTATTCCTCTGATGCGGCAATCCATCTGAAATACCGATTTGGCTAGTTTAGTTGCTTATTTAATTGCTGTGAGCTGGGGTAATATGAGAAATTCGCAAGCGGTTGGGATGAACAATGCGACTATTTTTCTTTATTCTTATTTTAATATTATTTCTGTTTAATATTTCCAGAACTTCGTGTGGGCCTGTGTATTGGTCTCCGAATTTACCGGGTTTCGGCCCTTTTAGTAGAAATACTTGATTTCCAGGCTTAAAGGTCTGCGGATTAATTTTCTTGTCGTAATGTTTCTTTGATTTTTCTTTAGATTCAACGACGTTCTCGCGAGCTTTTGTTTGTATGGAATGGAGTTGTGTGACAAGATCTATTAGATAATCATTGTAGTTAGATAATTTTTCATTCGGTGCTAAAGGTTCGTTCGAAGGTATTCGAGCTATTTTGCCGAATATCAATTCGTAAGGAGTGGGTTTCGTTGCCTCATGTACATTAGTATTGTAATTGAACATCGCAAGGCTGATCCATCTATCCCATTGTTTTTGCGAATTTGTATATTGTTTCAAGTATTCGCCCAAAGCGTGATGCGATCTTTCTAATGATCCATTTGATTGCGGATGGAAAGCGGTTGTGCGGAATTTGCGTATTCTGAAAATTTTTGCAACCTTTTTCATTAAATCACTAAAAATTTCTTCCTTGATCGGTTAGTATGACCTTTGATGCTCCTAATACACAAATAAATCTATCTACAAAAGCTTCTGCTATGGTTTCGGAAGTCTGATCTGGCAGTGGTATTCCCATGCAAAATTTCGTTAATTGATCTTGCAAGGTTAGAATATATTCATTGCCTCTTTCCGTTCTTGGCAAAGGTCCTACGATATCCATTGCTACCTTGTCAAAAGAAGTTCCTGGAGTGTCAGTGATTATCATGGGTTGTTTAGTTTTTACTCTTACTAATTTTTTCAATTGGCATTGCAAACATTGCTGAATATATTGTTGAATGTCGGATTTAAGATTCTCCCAGTAATAATTGTGTTTTATTCTATGATAAGTTTTCGTAACGCCTCGATGTCCTCCAGTGGGCGAGCAATGCATTTCGCCGATAATAATGGAGCGAAGGTCCTTAGGTGGATATTTAATTAATCCATTGCATATTATTAGTTTAGTCGTTGAGTCGGTAAAAGCCAGTTGTAGCAAAGACTTGATATCATTCCATGGTACGTTATTGACAAAGTCCGTTTTCGCGATACTAATAGTTTCCAATTTTAATTTTTCGACTATAATTCTTAAATCTTTTACTACTATAGAAATTTGAGAGAGTGTCAACGTCGGGCCTTCACGTTGCCTTTCACTAACAGGCAAAGCTACATGATAATACTTCTTATATTTTATGGCCTTTGCTTCACCTACGGTCAGGTCCTTTAGGCAAGGGATCTCGTTTCTTTCGAAAAGTTTCTGGGAGCCTGAATCTAATGGTTTTCCGTCGGTGTCAACAAAATAAGCAATATTATCCCTGCGTAGAAATAATAAATCGAGACTGTTGATTATGTTATCCTTGATTACTCTTATTTTTGAGCTTTGATTTTTATTATTTTTATCTGATTCCTCGTCTTCGTCATCGGTACTCGCATCTTCTTCGATATCTTTTTCTTTGTCTGGTGGATCATTTCTATTTTCCATTTCTTCGATTCCATCTTCGTTTTCCTGTGATAACATTTCTTTACGTGCATTTCTATTTTTTGTTTGACTCCTGGTTTGAATAGTGTTGTAATTAGGTGGTTCGTGGATTAATGCTTCTTCGGTGATTTCTACTCTCGGCGGTTCACACAGTTCCTCGTGTGTTAACGGTATCGAATCCGTATTTTCGTCAACTGGAGTGCCGTCAGACACTTGATCTTCGTCTTCCTCGTTGTCGGAAAGATATAATTCAAAATTTTCGTCTTCTTCCTCGTCGCTTTCTTCTAGCATTCTAGAAACCATTTCCACATCTTCGGGATCGTCAAGATTCAAAGATCTATTAAAATTAATTATTTTGCAATTTATTTCTTCGAGGTTTACAGAATTTCTTGATAGAGCGTCAGCGTTTACGTTGGTTTTACCTGCTTTATATACGACATCATAGTCGTATTCGGCAAGTTTTAATCTCCAACGGAGTATTCTCATATTGGCATCTTGTGCATTTTTAAACCAGAGTAATGGCTTATGATCTGTGACTAACGTGAATTTTCGTCCATATAGATATGGTCGAAAATGTTTGACGCAATATACTATTGTTAACGCTTCCTTTTCATATGTGTCATATTTTATTTCGTTGTCGGTTAATATTCGTGAAGCATACGCTATCGGTAGGATTTATTTATTTCTCCTTGTGATAAAATGCCTCCCACGGCTATTCCAGAAGCGTCTGTCGTTAAAATAAAAGGTTTCGAAAAATTGGGATATTGTAAAACAGGTTTTTCACATAATTTTTGTTTCAATGTCTCAAATGATTCTTCTTGAGCAGATGTCCATTCGAATGGTGTGTCATTCTTTAACAAATTCGTCAATGATTTTGCTAATGTCGAAAAGCTTGGTATAAACCGGCGATAATATCCTGCTAATCCCAAAAATTGTTTAATGTTTTTGGGAGTCTTTGGTCTAGAAAAGTGTTTTACAGCTTCTAATTTTTTAGGATCCGGTTTAACGCCGTTTTTTCCAATTACATGGCCTAGATAAGTTACCTCTGTCTTTAAAAATTCACATTTATCTGGCTGTAATTTTAGATTGGCTTTACGAAGCCGGTCTATTAATAATTTAAATTTTCTTTCGTGTTCTTCTAAAGATGTGGCGTAAATGACGATGTCGTCCATATAAACAAATAATTCTTGGCCTTGTAATCCTGATAGCACTAAATCCATTAATCTTTGGAATGTTGCAGGAGCATTTTTTAATCCGAAGGGCATGCGTTCAAATTCGTAATGCCCGAAAGGAGTTGTAAAAGCGGTTTTATGGCCATCTGCAGGATCCATTTTTATCTAATGGAATCCGGAAGCCAAATCACACACAGAAAAATATTGTGCTCCTCCTAATTAGTCTAGAATGTCGACAATATTAGGCAATGGATATGCGTCTCCGACAGTTTTTTCGTTCAGAGCGCGGAAATCTAACACCATTCTCCATTTCTTATTTCCTTTCGAGTCCTCCTTTTTCGGTACTATCCATATGGGCGTATTGTAAGGCGATTGAGAAGGTTTTACTATGCCTCCTTCGAGCAGTTCTTCGACTTGTTTATTTATTTCTTCTTTATGAAGTTGTGGAAACCTGTATTGTCGTGTATTTATAGGTGGGTCGTCTGTTGTAGGTATTTGATGTTGTAATACGTTAGTTGCAGTTAATTTTTCTCCTGGGATATGAAATCTGTCCTGGCTGTTAGATATAAGATTTACTATATTTTTCTCTTCTCGTTCATTTAAGTGTTCCAAACGTAATAATTCCACAATTTCTGTATGCTTATTTTCGTTAGGTTCTTCTGTTAGCGTAAAGCATTCGAGGGATACATTATCCTTTTCTGCTTCTTCTTTTTGTTTTGATTTTCGTTTGCGCATGAATTTTTCTATTACTTCTTGAGATCGAACTTGCGTTGATGCAGGTATTTTCGAGGACGGTTCATTTTTCTTTTCACAATTATCGAAGGATTTGATATTTGATTTACATAATTGTACTGATTTCGTAATTTCTTCTTTAATAACATGAGAGGTTTAATTATTATTATCCCTGGATGTTCCATTTTTGGAAGATTTGATTTTTTCTGGGAGTATTAAAAGGTCCTTTTCCTTGGATTCCTCTAAATAGACATGAGTCGCATTGCGCAGCGAGGTTTGGTTACTTCCCTCCTCGCAATCGACAGGAGTAGAATTTATCAGGGAGGTACGGAAACTTTCCTCTGGAATTCTAGGATCATACAAATCTTCAGGAGTAGAATTTACCAGGGAGGTACGGGAACTTTCCTCTGGAATTCTAGGATCATGCAAATTTTCGTGAGGAGTTTGGTAACTCCCCCCTCCGTGGATTTTAGAATCTAGAGTCTCGGTGAAGGTTTGGAAATCTTCTTCTAGATAAGAATTTTTATTTAAACTAAATGTATAATAAACAATGGGCAGTTTGGAGTCAACGCTAGATATTTGTTGCGTAAATTATCTTATATTTATAACAAATATTATTAAATTAATTTGGACGTTTCGGCTAACAATTTTGAGCCATCTTCAGCAATAATAATTACCGCTAATCAT
>NW_017296947.1:11439-14052 GCF_001594075.2 Trachymyrmex cornetzi
ACATTTTATTTTCCTCATTATTATTATTCACATTTTTATCTTCGTCCTTTTCTAAATCTGCATCACAGTGGGGCACTTCATTACGATCTTGGTTATTCGGGTTCGTAAAATGGACCTGCGTATTCTCAATTTCTGTTCGATCATCTCGTGCTTCGATATCATTTAATTCGTTGTTATCTAATAATTCATCTAGAGGCTTAAGACGCAAGGTTGGACTTCTACTTCTTCGTCCAACGTGCTTATGACGTTTAGGTACGCCTTTCCAGAGACATTTTCTACTATGGTGTCTCCTAAATAAATTCCATGAGCTATTTTCATTCTCGGAATATATCCAATGTTTACTTCAGGATTTTTTACTCTGACGTAAAATAAAGATTCTGAACGCGGGGACGCAATAATGATTTCCGGTGATAAGAAGGGTACTTTTATTTCCGATATATTTAAATATCCTTTTGCGTAATCTATTTTAGAAGAACTTTGTTCGAAGAAATCGTTACCTAATATGCCGGATTGAGAAATAGGGAAATCGCTAGGTACGATATGAAAATTTACTTCTTCTCCAAAGACTGATAAAATTATTTTTCCGAGGGTGTAGACCGGATATTCATTTATGCCGTTTAGCTTTAAAATATTATTATGATCGATAATGCTGTGCCCCTTGGTATAAAATTTTCTTTAATTATATTAGGTCCGGACCCGGTATCTAACATGAAAGCTACGACCGGAGTTGACCCGAAAAAATTTGTCTCGACAGTAGGCACGCGACTGTGTTTACAGAGATTTACTGTTACGGGTCGTATTTCAGTTGCAAGTGTGTCTACTGCCCTTTCTGAGATGTCGACGGGTGTGAGATCCGTTCGGACCCCTGTTGCACACCCGCTTTCGAAGGGCCATCGGAGTTTCCCTGATGAGTGGTCTTTCTCCGATTATTACTCGTAATACGCAACTGGCATGCTTCGAGAAGGTGACCTGTTTCTTTACAATAGCGGCAGAATATGCTATTTTTCGAATTACTTTGTTGATTTGATTTTGAACGGCAATCTCTAGCAATATGCCCAGGATTATTGCAAATGTGGCAAGTAATTTTTTCTTTATTATCAAAATTGCGCTCAGAATTTTGCCCTTGCCAGCAATTTGTAGCGAGGTGACCGGATTTGTCGCACCATTGGTAAACGACAGGATTTTTGTTCAATGAAAAATTAACATTATTATTATTATTTCGGCACATTTTAGCATTATGCCCTGGTTTCGAGCATAACTGACAAGAAATTATATTAGATTGCAGTACGTTCACGGGTCGCGAGGGGCGGGGATCGCGCAACCGACATTTATCGGCGCCGTGTCCGCGTTTCTTACAAATTTGGCAAACTAGTATTTCGGTCCCTAAATCATATTTTAATTTGCGACATTCGGTGGCGATATGCCCTTGTTTATAGCATATTTGACAACTTGCTCTCGAGTCGCTTAAGAGATCCTTTAAAGGGCTCGGGCCCGCTAGTACAGTCTGTCCTTGTCGTAAGTCAGTCATCTGTTGCAGTTCTCTTTCTATTCTTAACGCGTCGGCTACCGTATCCTGTACGCCTAAATTTCTCGCTATTCTTTGTTCGATTTCTGGTTTCAGTCCTCGAATGAAGCATTTGCACATGTCCTTCTCTAAGGACGCTTTAATATTTTGATCGGAAAAACCCGTTCCCGTATTTCGGTGTGCTTCTAATATCTGTTTGCCCAAGGATTTTACTCGATTCGCGTAGGTAACTACATCTTCTCCGTTTTTTTGATAAATGCACCCTAATTCTCCTTGTAATTGATATACGTTTTTCGAGAGACCGTAAATTTGTTTTAAGAAATTGGTTAATTGACTCACGGTGTCGAAATTTTGATCTTGTATAGTACGACGCGCTTCACCGATTATTCGAGTTCTTATAATTTTCGTGAATTGCGATTCGGCTTCTGGAGGCAACATAGATTTTGCCTCTTCGCATCCTTCTATAAAATATGTTATAGGAATATTCTGGCCATCGAAAAACGGTACGGCTTCGACGGCGTATTTTAGCGTAGCTAACGGGTTGTGGTGCGTCATTGTTCCGTCAGGGCCCCTTGATTTAGGGATGGCTACAACTGTTTGACGCCTGGACGTAATATCACTGAAATCGCACACCGGTTGACTAGTTATGTCGTCTGCGTCGGCGGAGTCGCTGGGTATAAGAGTTTCGGAAGGGTTAAAAATTTCCGATTCAGCGAAATAAAGGTCTGTGGTTTCGGATTTGGATCCGGAGGGTTTGATAGGAGTAGAGGTTGGTAGTGTATTTAGTGTACTTGAATTTATTTTGCTCAAATTTCCAATCGCGGTCTTGTAGAGATTCTCTACTTTTGATTTATCACCCAAATTTCTCGTATTCATTCCGCTTCACAAGATTGCACTTTTTCATCCCGGACGAGCCCCCAATTTTTCAAGTCCTGTTACGTCCGAGGTTCCGCACGCATGGAACCTGAGAGGGTGAACGTAACGGGGTACTTGTCTACCCTCGTTGTCGGATCCTAGCCCCGGACCGCAAGGGAGCGAGGCGGGAGAACCGACTCGGACGGGAGGCACTTCGCTTCGTCCTTAGGCTC
>NW_017296947.1:14213-15773 GCF_001594075.2 Trachymyrmex cornetzi
TTCGGCCTTGGAAATGAATCCAAAGGGCCGGGGATAGGACCGAGTGCAATCTTAGTGTGACGTTACGAATATGAGGAGATGTTTCTCAATAATAGAACAGTCAGGATTAATAATTACATGATATAATTAAAATCATAATTTTTGATTACATTAAATGCATAAAGGTATATATAATAATTGTGCATAAATTTTGATTATATTAAATGCATAAATGTATATATAATAATATAATTGTGCATAAATTTTGATTAGGGTAAGTTCGGGTGAGATGGGACAACGGGTGAGATGGGACACTTCAATTTTCAGCTGCTTTAACGTGCGCATTCCCGCTAATAACTGCATAGGATATTAAAGTTTTATACATTAATGAAAATTCATCCACTCCCGTCGTCAATTTTCTATTGTGTTCAAAATTATTAAGAGTTATTTTTTGGTCGGGTGAGATGGGACAGGCATAAATTTTTGTAATTATTTTTTGGAAAGTCCTTCAAGCCAAGTGGTTAATATATTTAGTTTCCATACGAAAGGATCGAAGCATTTGGACCTCGGAGAAGGTATGTATATGACTATTGCGCTCAGTTCATGCTCAGGTTACGCACAAGTTGATGTCCCATCTCACCCGCCATATTCGGGTGAGATGGGACATTTTTTGGCGGGGGAGTTGGGACAGTGCCAAGTTCATTGGAAACGATTTTTTCGACTATTTATAATGATTATATCATCAAGTTGTACATTTTAACCCTATTTGAAAGTGAATAAGACACATTCGATATACTATATTGAGATATAAAGCCCGTACGGACTTTAGAAATACAAACAAAAAAGCGATCCGGATCGTCAAGCGAAGCGAAGCTTTTAACGTCATTAACTAATAGGCAACAAGTGGAGACAAAGCCGAGAAAAAAAAACTAGCAGACAAAAAGAAGTTGCAATTAGCAAAAAAGAAATTAAAACATTGTGTCTCGGACAATGAGGATATAGAGTCCGATGTCTGCATGCAAATACAACGCAAAGCTGAACCAAAAAAATCAGCAAAAGCTTCAGAAATTGCAGAGATCGCTAAGGTTATCAAGAAAGAAGCATTAAAGAGCCACTCTAGTAATGAACAAGCAACGCACGTTCAGGAAAAAAGAGGTCGAAAAAGAAAAACTGAAGTAGCGCCCACGAAATCGGCTAAAGTGTCGAAAATCGTACAGATTTGTGAGTTTTGATTGTTTTTTTTTACGTTATTTCACATGTTTTGCGTTAAAGTAATACAAAATTGAATAAAATTGTTTATTTTTCTCGTTTTGGTTATTACTAATAAATTAGTTCAACAAAACACTACTTTTGTTTCATTTTTTGATGGTGTCCCATCTCACCCGCCGTGTCCCATCTCACCCGACAATTTTTCATTTTTTTTCAAATGTACTTTGACGGATGAAAAACAGCGAAAAATATTTCATAAATCGTGTAATCCTATGGTTTAGATATGAAATAAACATAATATACACTATATATTTATGATAGTTTAGCGTGTGCGGTATGAGAAATGATTTTCCAAAAAGTGTCCCATCTCAC